>NC_041337.1:38954311-38979311 GCF_004354835.1 Perca flavescens | reverse complement strand
AGCTCTCTGAATAACTAAAAGCTCTCCTCTCCAAGGTAATGCTCTCTGAATAACTCCCCAGGTAAAGCTCTCTGAATAACTCCCCAGGTAAAGCTCTCTGAATAACTCCCCCAGTTAGAGCTCTCTGAATAACTCCCCCAGGTAAAGCTCTCTGAATAACTCCCCCAGTTAGAGCTCTCTGAATAACTCCCCCAGGTAAAGCTCTCTGAATAACTCCCCCAGGTAGAGCTCTCTGAATAACTCCCCCAGGTAAATCTCCCTGAATAACTCCCCCAGGTAAAGCTCCCTGAATAACTCCCCCAGGTAAAGCTCTCTGAATAACTCCCCCAGGTAAAGCTCTCTGAATAACTCCCCCAGGTAAATGGAAGGGTCTGCACTTCATACGCTTCTTAATGACCATGAGGAGAAAGTACGCTCAACAGGAGCATTAAATTTACTTTTTTGATCGCCAGCCAACATGGCTAATAGATTATTAAAGTTACCAGCCAATCAGATTATCCACAGACCACATGTTGTTTTTTTTAACTATACTTAATTTCAGCTTTGTTTCAACGTGGGTCATAATCGATAGCGCACGCTGGCCACGTAGCTGATGGTCATGCCCCGTCACGGTGTTGTGTGTGTGTGTGTGTGTGTGTATGTGTGTGTGTGTGTGTGTGTGATTACACACAACTGGTTGGATCCTTTACACTTTCTAACATGTTTTAATACTTGTAATACATGTTCCTGATGATACTTACAAACTTTTGTAGCGTGGTATTAGTACTTTTACTGCAGTAATCTCAGTACTTCTTCACAGTAATGAATGATGCTGAACAGGAACTATTGAGTGAAACTAACAGGGCTGTCCTTTATTAAAGACCTTCTCAGTCGACTAACACTTATGTGATTTGTCCACTTATCCATTAAATTGACGGATCTGTAAAACGCGACAAAAACCTCAAAAAGCAATTATTTATTTTTTTGAACAAGAGCCAAAACCCTCTAAAAAGTGACAAAAGGAGACCAACCAAGTGTCTCTTTCTTAGACTGAACTCAGCCGGACTTTGCACATTAACTGTTCTTCTTCTGTTGTCTCCACAGTTCAACCATGAGGTGGCACTCTCCTTGTCTTCCTCTCTTCTTCCTCTTCTCTCTCCTCGCTCTGTCACTCGCAGGAGATGAAGATTTCAAGATCTGCTCCTACAACGTGCAGGAATTCAACCTGGAAAAATCACAGGACTACCGAGTACTGCACACTATCACACGGGTAAGCTACTGTACTTTATACTCTCACATAGGTAGGATACTATACACATTACTCCGACATCTCCACGACTTTTACGTTACAGTTAAATCAAAAACATGAAATTAAATCTGCAAAAAGATTCTGTTTAGGTGTGTTGATCAAAGAGAGAAAAAGCCCTGACTCTCCGAATTTAAATGACACTTAAATCTGATATATATGTCTCTCTCTCCTGTCTGTCTCTCTCTCTTCTGTCTGTCTGCCTGTCTGTCTCTTCTTTCTGTCTGTCTGCAGATTGTGTCTCGTTGTGATATCTGTCTCCTGCTGCATGTGACAGATTCTGACGGTAAAGGCATCCAAGCTCTGCTGGACTCTCTCAACAGGTAAATATTTCAGGAGAGATTTTTAACAACCTGGCACCCCCAAACTTTCCTTTTCGTTGTGATTGACTGTTTATAACCAAGGTCCGTTATTAGCAGACTTTCTAAAAGGCCCGTTTTGCACGATAATCTATTTCTGTATCAGTCGCACAACTTTCACATCTTTGCCAAAACTTTCTTCCATCTGTGTCTTTAGCTAAATATTTGTACTTTTTAATCAGCCAAAAAAAACTGACCCAAGAAACTAGGGCTGTCAAACGATAATTTTTTTAATCGTGATTAATCGCTGAATTTCTATAGTTAATCGTGATTAATCGCATGTTTTATGATAAAGTTATTTTGTGTTTCAGAACTGTTTTTAAGTATATATTAACAAAGGAAAGCAATTATTACCAGTGTATCTTGATTGGGAATCAAATTAATGCAAAGAAAGTTACTTGTTTATTGTTAAGGCCATGGTTAAATTAAAGATGTAATAATAATATAATATCTATAACAATAACTTATTGCACCAGTAAATAGCTGTTGAACGACAAAAACAACCACTAGTTGGGAAAAGGGTATTTTGCAATAACTTTGAATGCACCAGGAGGCTACCTGTTTCAAGCACCATCTGTGTAGAGCAGAGCAGACTGTTATGGTGCGTTCTTTTTGTCCCCCGAAGTCGATTTACGAGTTGTTTTCCAGAGTTACGAACCGGAAGTTGCAAAAAGAACGCCCCCGAGGTCGTATATACGACTCGTCAAGTCGTCTGAACTCAGAGGACCCCGAGATCACTTTCAAAGATGGCTACGTCGTGCATCACACGTAGTAAACATTGTGGTTTTCTACAATTTTAAGCACTTTTGTCTTTGTTGTAACCAAATGAAGAAGTCGTACACATAGCGCTGTATACTGCTACCTATAGACATGTCTCTACAGTCTTATTAGGAGTTAAACATAGTGCTGTATACTGCTACCTATAGACATGTCTCTACAGTCTTATTAGGAGTTAAACATAGTGCTGTATACTGCTACCTATAGACATGTCTCTACAGTCTTATTAGGAGTTAAACATAGTGCTGTATACTGCTACCTATAGACATGTCTCTACAGTCTTATTAGGAGTTAAACATAGTGCTGTATACTGCTACCTATAGACATGTCTCTACAGTCTTATTAGGAGTTAAACATAGTGCTGTATACTACTACCTATAGACATGTCTCTACAGTCTTATTAGGAGTTAAACATAGTGCTGTATACTACTACCTATAGACATGTCTCTACAGTCTTATTAGAAGTTAAACATAGTGCTGTATACTGCTACCTATAGACATGTCTCTACAGTCTTATTAGGAGTTAAACATAGTGCTGTATACTGCTACCTATAGACATGTCTCTACAGTCTTATTAGGAGTTAAACATAGTGCTGTATACTGCTACCTATAGACATGTCTCTACAGTCTTATTAGGAGTTAAACATAGTGCTGTATACTGCTACCTATAGACATGTCTCTACAGTCTTATTAGGAGTTAAACATAGTGCTGTATACTGCTACCTATAGGCATGTCTCTACAGTCTTATTAGGAGTTAAATATCGCCTAATTAGTTATTTTGTAGCTTCTGCAGCTGAAATTGGCTAGAGACGCTCGGTTGCTATATGACAACAATGGCTTTAAGCCGAGTCTGGAGCAGAAAGCAGAGCAGTAGCCTAACGTTAACGTTAATCAAATCGTAATTTTCATGTATCAAAACTGTGAAATATATTTGTGTAATATGTCAATAACTGGGTGAATAGAATCCTAAATGTTACTAAAAATTTTATAAAAATCCATCTTTTCTCCGACTCGTAGTATCGTGTGACAAAAAGAACGCAACAATCCCCCGTTACTCGTTTTCGACATGGATGTGACGTCACACTCGAGCTACTAGTCGCGATTACAAGACAAAAAGAACGCACCGTTAGGTCCGGCTGTTGGAATACAATCACACTTTACACTGTTTAACGTTAGCTGTCAGCATTTTAACCATTGTGTTTAATCCAGCTGCTAGCTAAAGCTAGGCTAACGTTCCCTGCTGTCAGGTGTATTGTAAAGTCAGGCACTGAAATGACGCACCGAAGGTTTCGTTCTTATTCGGTCTCGTTACTATCGTTTAGGTCGGCACGTTTCGGTACCCAACCCTACTTACCAGAGTCAGGTACCGTGTAATAGAAAAACGCCATTTGAGTTGTGGACAAAACAAGACATTAGAGGAAGTCATCTTGGGATTTTTGGGAAACACTGATCCACATTTTAGAGACCAAACTACTCATCCATTCATCCAGAACATAATCCACACGTTAATCCACCATGAAGATAATCGGTAGTTATAGCCCTGTAGCTGATTTTTGTAGATTTTAACCAGCCAAAAAAAGACAGTGAGTCTTTTAGTTTCAGATGTTTTCAATCTGAAGTAAGACAGAGTTCATTACACAGTTCAGAGAATGCACAAATTCATAATACAATGCTCCTTTCATTCAACAACAGAAGCTGTTCAAATCAAATAAGTCTCTCTGGTGTAATGTTGACCAAACGTCCCCTACTGAGATGACAGGAATACTAACTCATCATGTTATCATTGTGTCTGCCTCCAACAGGGCAACCGACAGGTACAGTGAACTTCATCAGCATGTGTGACATCTTTTATTCATCATTTATACTCTCTGGCACCTTTATCTACCCACTTTACTAACCCTGACGTCACACTTTATTTTGGACAGTCACTGTTACAGAAACTCTGCAACTTACCAAAATAAAGTGTTACAAATAATTATATACAATGAAAGAGAATTAAAAAATAGGTCCGGAGTATCTCCGGGGAGCTTATGCCTCGCATGAAAACAAACCAATAACAAAAGATCAAAATACCAGAACGCCTGCAGAGAAAAGAGGAACCAAAGTGCCCAATTTAACCCAAATTATATACAATGGTGCTCATATGATTCCATGCTAAAGTTCACTAAAAAGAGGAATAAAAAAACAAACATCTTTTGGTCTTTTTGATCTTAATCCCTTAATTAAACAAAAAAAAGGGAAAAATCCGACCTTTAAGGACACCAATATACTTTATTATTAAAATAGCCCCCCCACATCATCACATACCCTTCACCATACCCCCCACATCATCATCACATACCCTTCACCATACCTAGAGATTGACATGGTTTTATTTCAGTTAGCCTTATAGTTAGTTTGATTTGCACTGAGAGATGATTTTATGGAAAGTACCCCATGCCAATCTCTAGGTATGGTGAAGGGTATGTGATGATGGGGGGGTATTTTAATTCCAAAGGCCAAGGGAACTTTATCAGGATGCATAGTATCCTGGATCCATGAAATAACTGGCCTTTAAAAATAAACCATCTGCCTGCCTCTATGGGAATTTAACATAGGGGTGGACTGACTTATGCCCCCTGTATTTTAAGGAAGAACATTTATTTATTTACGATACATTATTCATTCACAAAGAAAATTGGTGTCCTTAAAGATTGGATTTTTCCTCATTTTTTTAATTAAGGCATAAAGATCAATTTCCAATAGATGATTTTTTTCTTCTTTTTAATCAACTTTAGCATTGGTTCATACACTCGTGAGCAGCACTATACCTGAACAAGGCTTTCTTTGCTCATTCTGGTGATGTTTAACAGGGAACAATCTGATTGAGTCTCTGTATGATTGGTTGGTGAATAACTTATGTATAATCTCTGGGGGTTGGCCATAGCTTTATTTGGCTACGGAATGTGGACCTGGGATTTTGCAAGTGGCTCTTCTTACTTAAGAACTGCGTCCGTTGGTGTCGGTTCTGAGGGTGTAAACTATTAATCAACATGGGATAAAAAGCATGATTCCTACTTATTTGTTTATCGGGGTTGTTGTGCATGTGTTGTTCTGTGAGAAACTTCTTTTCAAACAGGTAATTTAGAGGAGAATATGCTAATAATACTCCGCTAACTGAGGAAATATAACATACTTGATTTAAAGGTTATTTTTGTTTTGTTTTCCAACTTGGACTCTTTGGCCGTCATTTATCAACCTAACATAGAAACCAGCGCAGATATGAGCGCAGAAATCATCTTACGACAGGCTTCACGTGTGATTCATGAAACGTTGGTATCACACCAATCAGAGCGTAAGAATGGTCTTACACTGATAAATGCAGCTGCTGGAAACGATCGTAATTTGAATATCACGCCCCAATATATTCTCGGTTTTGAGGCCTCGACCCTACAATTTACGACATGGCGAGACGTAATCCGGCTGAGAAGCGGAACCTTTCAGAGGTGGAGATTGAAGCCCTGATATCTCCGGTTCATTTGTACTAACGTGTGTACTATTTGGCAGCCTGAAAACTGGTATTAAAGGCTGGAGAAAGAATGTGGAATGGAAAGAGATAACCGTGTTGCCGTAGTAGATCGGACTCCAGCTGAAGTTTATTTAATTAATACACCCTTGACATATGTATTCTATAGTCCTAATAGTAATATACAGGCTTATATTGCAATCTCTTAGGCCTACATGTAGGTGTACCTGTATTTAAATAAACACACGCTAGTGGAGTTTATGCAGTGTCTTTTACTTTACTCGTGTTTTTTTCATGAGTCAGAACGAGTGTGCTCAAATATGGCTTCTGGAAAGAAAATGAAGGATTAAATATGAATTACTAAACAGACCTTAATGAAGAAGTTCCCCATACTTTAAGAGCTACGAAGCACATTGGCCAGGAGTCATTCTTGATGCCTAAACATCTCTCTCAGATAAGGCCAAGGATGATTGGGAATGTCTTGCTGCTTGTCTGCTGAATCTCTGGGATCTCTCATGTCTCCATCCATACTACTAGTCAGAGGTGTCAAAAGTATTCACATTCATTACTCAAGTAGAAGTATAGATACTAGGGTTTGAAAAGACTTTTGTAGAAGTTGAAGTATCAACTCAAGCTTTATACTTAAGTAAAAGTGTAAAAGTACTGGTTTCAAAACTACTTAAAGTATAAAAGTAAAAGTAATTTAAGGCAGAGATCTTCAACAAGGAGTCCTCAGTCATTGCAGGGGGGCCTCCAAATTATTCCATAATTCCAACATATTATTAGCAAATATAAATTCCCACTGATGATAGGCTTACTGGCCTATAGGTAAGGTAGTCCCTAAGATATCAGCCCACAGATACAGTTACTCCTAGATTCACTGTGCCACATATGTAACATTAAAATATGATTTATAAAATCATGCCAACAATTAATATTTTAATAGCTTATGAAAAAAGGGTATGTAAGAAGGCTTTAGGTTACCCTAACAGTTATTGTAGGCCCAGTTTAATATGCAACTTAATTTCATACAATATGTAGGGGGTCCCTGCTACATCTCACTTTAAGTTAAGGGGTCCTTGGCTTTAAAAACGTTCAAGACCCCTGATGTAAGGGGGAAACAAGGCCATTAAGGACAAAAACGTAACCCCAAAAAGTGGGGACAAAACCATATGTCTATAATAATCTTATATTAAAATCGTACCTGCAAACTCAGAAGGGCTGAAAAAGGTGACACATCTCTTCTGTGTTTTTCAGACAACGGCAGCTACAGGCTGGTGTTACAATCCTCTCCAGTGAAATACAGACACACTTTACACCGTTTAGCTCTCAGCGTTTTATCGTGTTTACTCCAGCTGCTAGCTAACGCTAGGCTAACGTTAGCTGCTGCCAACTGTAGTGTTAACTAGCGTCCCGTGCGGCGATGTTTCAGTTCCCTCTAACGTCCGTTTTCGGAGCATCAGAGAGAAGCGCAGGCATCTAAGCGGCTCCTAAATAAGGCACCGAAATCCACGTTGCTATTCGGTCCGGTAGATAACGGTCGTTAAGGCACCGGGTCTGTGCAGGTTTGATGGATCGCGTACAAACCAATAGGGTGTCGGAATGACTATGTTTATACTTCTCATCCAACCACAATCACATTCACTCTCTCCGGATAGAGCGATTTGGATAGGGGTTTTTTGTGTGTGTGTTTTTGAACGATGAACAAGCTGAACTGAAATATGAGTAACGAGGCTATTTTTAAAATGTAAGGAGTAGAAAGTACAGATAATTGCGTGAAAATGTAAGGAGTAGAAGTAAAAAGTATGCTGTAAAATAATTACTCCAGTAAAGTATAGATACCCAAAATGTCTACTTAAGTAAGGTAACGAAGTATTTGTACTTCGTTACTTGACACCTCTGCTACTAGTGCTAACGGTACCACCATCATGCTGCAAGGATTTGCCGAATATGAATGCCACCGAATCTGTTGAGTCATCTTGTAGCGGTGCGTTAAGTATATTCCCATCTAATTAGATTGAATTCGGTATTGATGACGCGAAAAATAATAACGGTAACTCCAGTGAAATTATTTGAAACTTGTTAGTGAGGACTAGATTAGGACTGGATTTAGAGCTGACCATTCTGGTTTCCAACTTCGTCCCCCCAGGTGTGTCTGTGGAGGCAACTTCTCTCTTTTGATGCTTTAATAAGATCAAGCAACGTGCAACCTAGCTAACAGGTGAACACAGACAAATCACTAACTTACTTTACATTTGTAAGAACTATAGACCAATACAACAAGAGGCTTACATTAACTGACAACATAAGTTATACAACTTACAGTTCTCACACACCATCTAACTGATTATCCTCCGGACAGATTGGGTCTTTTTCTTTTCTCTCATTTGTTTCTCCGTGTGGCTCGCGGTGTGAGGTGTGTGTCCACGCTATTTTCTGACATGCACTCACAATCACTCCTGATAGACGAGCTGTTGTACAAAACTAAAGTAAAGAGCCAATTTTCTAAAATGTAAGGAGTATAAAGTACCGATATTCGTGTTAAAACGTAAGGAGTAAAAAGTCGCCACAAAAATAAATAGTAAAGTAAAAATATCTGAAAAATCTACTTGAGTACAGTAACTAAGTATTTGTACTTCGTTACTTCCCATCTCTCTAAAAAGCCAAGGGGGGTAATACTTTTGCAAGGCACTGTAAGTGATCAACTGAGGACTTCTCCTGGAAAACTTGAGTATACAAGTTCAGACCAGACGCAGACTACGCTCACGTTCAAATTGATAAATGCCGACCTTTGCGTAGGAATCGGCGTACACATGAGGGCCTTTGTCTCCATGTTTGTGTGTCTGAGTGTCTGATGGAACAACAATCTGTGAAACTGGTCCAGTATTAAACCAGAAGCGAGCTGTAATGTAACCCTACAGGACTAATGTTCAGCAGCAGTCAGTTAAGAATGAATGAATAGCGCAGCTGTAGTTCAGAGGGGCTCCACTGCTGTCTGTCTGTGTTATCTCAGTAACTAACAGCTTCTCTGTTTGTGTGTCGAGGTATGACGGCTACACCTACCAATCAGTGGCCAGTAAGGGTCTGGGAGACGACCTGCAGCAGTACGTTTTCCTCTACAGGTGAGACTCCGCGCTGTGATCCATCCAGGAAACACACCTGTACACATCTGCCTGTTGGCAGAAAACTAATAACGATGAGATATACATCTAGTAAACCTAGATCTAGTAAACATGGGTCTAGTAAACATAGATCTAGTAAACATAGATTTAATAAACATAGATCTAGTAAACACAGATCTAGTAAACCCAGATCTAGTAAACATAGGTCTAGTAAACACTGATCTAGTAAACATAGGTCCAGTAAACACAGGTCTAGTAAACACAGGTCTAGTAAACTCAGGTCTAGTAAACATAGGTCTAGTAAACATAGGTCTAGTAAACACAGGTCTAGTAAACTCAGGTCTAGTAAACACAGATCTAGTAAACACAGATCTAGTAAACATAGGTCTAGTAAACACTGATCTAGTAAACATAGGTCCAGTAAACACAGGTCTAGTAAACACAGGTCTAGTAAACTCAGGTCTAGTAAACATAGGTCTAGTAAACACAGGTCTAGTAAACACAGGTCTAGTAAACTCAGGTCTAGTAAACTCAGGTCTAGTAAACATAGGTCTAGTAAACATAGGTCTAGTAAACACAGGTCTAGTAAACACAGGTCTAGTAAACTCAGGTCTAGTAAACATAGGTCTAGTAAACTCAGGTCTAGTAAACATAGGTCTAGTAAACACAGGTCTAGTAAACACAGGTCTAGTAAACACAGGTCTAGTAAACATAGGTCTAGTAAACACAGGTCTAGTAAACACAGGTCTAGTAAACACAGGTCTAGTAAACACAGGTCTAGTAAACATAGGTCTAGTAAACACAGGTCTAGTAAACACAGGTCTAGTAAAAACAGGTCTAGTAAACACAGGTCTAGTAAACATGAACTCTTGTTTCTGTGTCCAGGACAGACACGGCGAATGTGACGGGTCAGTATCAGTACCAGAAGCCTGACTCCTTCGTCAGACCGCCGTTCGCTGTTCAGTTCTACAGCGCCAAAACTGGTCAGTGGACACACAACAACACAACACAACTACACCATACAACACAACACAACTACACTATACAACACAACACAACTACACCATACAACACAACACAACTACACCATACAACACAACACAACTACACCATACAACACAACACAACTACACCATACAACACAACACAACTACACCATACAACACAACACAACTACACCATACAACACAACACAACTACACCATACAACACAACACAACTACACCATACAACACAACACAACTACACCATACAACACAACACAACTACACTATACAACACAACACAACTACACCATACAACACAACACAACTACACTATACAACACAACACAACTACACTATACAACACAACACAACTACACCATACAACACAACACAACTACACCATACAACACAACTACACAATAACAGCTCAATTACACAACAACACACAATACAACAACACAACTATTTTTAGCTAGATAAACTTGTTGGTGGGGGGCATGAGCAAATCCAGTATGTCTTTAGAAAAATCAGCAAAAATATCAGTTTCACAGTACTACAGCTTTAAAACAACAACAATGTATTCCATTGATCAGGGTGTATTCCATTGATCAGGATGTATTCCATTGATCAGGGTTTATTCCATTGATCAGGGTGTATTCCATTGATCAGGGTGTATTTTCATTGATAAGGGTGTATTTTCATTGATCAGGATGTATTCCATTGATCAGGATGTATTCCATTGATCAGGATGTATTCCATTGATCAGGATGTATTCCATTGATCAGGGTGTATTCCATTGATCAGGGTGTATTTTCATTGATCAGGGTGTATTTTCATTGATCAGGATGTATTTCCATTGATCAGGATGTATTCCATTGATCAGGATGTATTTCCATTGATCAGGGTGTATTCCATTGATCAGGGTGTATTCCATTGATCAGGATGTATTTCCATTGATCAGGGTGTATTCCATTGATCAGGGTGTATTTTCATTGATCAGGGTGTATTTCCATTGATCAGGATGTATTTCCATTGATCAGGGTGTATTTGCATTGATCAGGATGTATTTCCATTGATCAGGGTGTATTTCCATTGATCAGGGTGTATTTTCATTGATCAGGATGTATTTTCATTGATCAGGATGTATTCCATTGATCAGGATGTATTCCATTGATCAGGATGTATTTTCATTGATCAGGATGTATTCCATTGATCAGGGTGTATTTTCATTGATCAGGGTGTATTTTCATTGATCAGGGTGTGATTCCATTGATCAGGGTGTATTTTCATTGATCAGGGTGTGATTCCATTGATCAGGGTGTGATTCCATTGATCAGGGTGTATTTCCATTGATCAGGGTTTATTCCATTGATCAGGGTGTATTTTCATTGGTCAGGTTGTATTTTTTCATTCAGAAGGACAGGGAGAATTTATTTCAGGGAGAGGGATTTCAGGGACAGGGATTTCTAAACTGCCTTAAATAATAAACTGCTCCTACTGCAGGAAACGAGCTTGATGGGGTTTTAAGCCCCCAACGTCAACGTCAAGGCACCTAACCTTAACCATAGCCATTGCCTAATCCTAGTGCCTTCCAGGCAGTGCTGCCTATCTGTCCCATTTTGACTAGAATAAGGTTTAATCTGTTCAATAGAAGAAAGTATGAAATGATTTCCTTTCATTAGATTTAAACTCATGTAACACTTGTTGTATTTTGGCAGAATACTGAAAGACTTTAATATCTGGTTATTTATTACAAGTTATCAAGATATTCAACAAGGTTATCGTACAGTTTCCTTGTATTGTGCAGCCCTAGTTTCACCTCAGACCTTTAGTGGACTGAGGAATGCGTTGAAGACTTGTTTTTAACATTGACTTGAATATAAAAGGCAGAGTTACATTTTAAAGTGCAATATATTTTCTTTCAACTAGCACTAAATATCTCTGAGTGTCTTTCAGGATGTGTGATATGGCCATGACAATAAAAAGACTATATATTGGTGTGAGCTTTAACCCTCCTGTTGTCCTCTGGGTCAAATTTGGTTATCAAAATGTCTAAATTTAAAAAATAAATAAAAAGGGTTTCTTTTCCAACCAAATTACCGAGCGAGTAACATGGTTGGTTCCAGGTTCAGTACAGCTAATGATCACTATACTTTCATTTCATTTTGAGTTGTTTAATTCAATTTATAGCATTTAAACATGAAACAGTTTCTAAACATTATTCTGCCTCAACTTTGACGCTTCCTTCTCCGTGAACCATCACCTTATCGTGGTGGAGAGGTTTGTGTGTCTCTGTGAACCTGAGGGCTGTGTTGTCTGGAGCTTTGTGCTCCTGGTAGGGTCTCCCAAGGCAAAGTGGTCTCAGGTGAGGGGCCAGACAAAGAAT
This sequence comes from Perca flavescens, assembly GCF_004354835.1. Lineage (NCBI taxonomy): Eukaryota > Metazoa > Chordata > Actinopteri > Perciformes > Percidae > Perca > Perca flavescens. Next base: position 38,966,890 of record NC_041337.1, on the reverse strand, counting down.
GGTTCAAAAACCCCAATGAAGAAGCAAGGTAGAGATGGAGTGACCCTGCCCGGAGGAAGCCCGGGGCCCCGCCTGGAGCCAGGCCCAGGCAGGCGGGCTTCGGCATTGGTGGCAGGTTTGCCACGGAGCCCGGCCGGGCACAGCCCGAACAAGCTACGTGGCTCCCATCTCCAGCCCATGGGCCCACCACCTGTGGGAGGAACCGTTGGGGTCGGGTGCGATGCCACATGGGTGGCAGTGAAGGTCAGGGGCCTCGGCGGACCAGACCCGGGCGGCAGATCTGGGGACGTGGAACGTCACCTCTCTGTGGGGGAAGGAGCCGAACTGGTGCGGGAGGTGGGCGCTACCGTTAGATCTGGTGGGGCTTACCTCTACGCACAGTCTCGGTTCTGGAACCATACTCCTGGATAGGGGTTGGACTCTTTTCTTCTCCGGAGTTGCCCAGGGTGTGAGGCGCCGGGCGGGTGTGGGATACTCACAAGCCCCGGCTGAGCGCCCGCTGTGTTGGAGTTTACCCGGTGGACCGAGAGGGTCGCCTCCCATTGATCTGACTGTTGTTTGTGCATATGCACCAAACAGGAGTTCGGAGTATTCGGCCGTCTTGAGACCTTGACTGGAGTCCTGCATGGGGCTCCAGTGGGGGACTCCATTGTTCTGCTGGGGGGACTTCAACGCACGTGGGCAATGATGGAGACACCTGGAGGGCGTGATTGGGAGGAACGGCCTCCTGATCTAAACCAGAGTGGTTGTTTGTTGTTGGACTTCTGTGCTAGTCATGGATTGTCTATAACGAACACCATGTTCGAACATAGGGATGCTCATAAGTGTACCTGGTACCAGAGCACCCTAGGCCGAAGGTCAATGATCGATTTCATAATCGTTTCATCTGATCTGAGGCCGTATGTTTTGGACACTCGGGTGAAGAGAGGGGCAGAGCTGTCAACCGATCACCATCTGGTGGTGAGTTGGGTCAGGGGTGGGGAAGACTCTGGACAGACCTGGTAAGCCCAAACGTGTAGTGCGGGTAAATTGGGAACGTCTGGAGGAGGCCCCTGTCCGACAGACTTTCAACTCACACCTCCGGCGGAGCTTTTCGTGCATCCCTGTGGAGGCTGGGGCATTGAACCCGAGTGGACAATGTTCAAAGTTTCCATTGCTGAAGCTGCGGCGAGGAGCTGTGGTCTTAGGATCTTAGGTGCCTCAAGGGGCGGTAACCCACGAACACCGTGGTGGACACCAGTGGTCAGGGAAGCCGTCCGACTGAAGAAGGAGTCCTTCCGGGATATGTTATCTCGGAGGACTCCGGAGGCAGTTGCAGGGTACCGGAAGGGGCCGAAGGGCTGCAGCCTCTGCCGTGAAAAGAGGCAAAGCAGCGGGTGGTGTGGGAGAAGTTTGGAGAAGACATGGAGAAGGACTTTCGGTCGGCACCAAAGTGCTTCTGGAAAACTGTTCGCCACCTCAGGAGGGGGAGGGGGAACCATCCAAGCTGTGTACAGTAAAGATGGGACACTGTTGACCTCCACTGAGGAGGTAATAGGGGCGGTGGAAGGAGCACTTTGAGGAACTCCTGAATCCGACTAATACGCCCTCTATGTTAGAGGCAGAGCTGGAGGATAACGGGGGATGTCGTCGATTTCACAGGCGGAAGTCACTGATGTAGTCAAACAACTACACAGTGGCAAAGCCCCGGGATTGATGAGATCCGTCCAGAAATGCTCAAGGCTCTGGGTGTGGAGGGGTTGTCCTGGTTGACACGCCTCTTCAACATTGCGTGGAAGTCTGGGAGAAAGGAGTGGCAGACTGGGGTGGTGGTTCCTCTTTTTAAAAAGGGACCAGAGGGTGTGTGCCAATTATAGGGGTATCACACTTCTCAGCCTCCCTGGTAAAGTCTACTCCAAGGTGCTGGAAAGGAGGGTTCGGCCGATGAGTCGAACCTCGGGTTGAGGAGGAACAATGCGGATTCCGTCCTGGTCGTGGAACAACGGACCAGCTCTTCACTCTCGCAAGGATCCTGGAGGGAGCCTGGGAGTATGCCCAACCGGTCTACATGTGTTTTGTGGATTTGGAGAAGGCGTATGACCGGGTCCCCGGGAGATACTGTGGGAGGTGCTGCGGGAGTATGGGGTGAGGGGTCTCTACTCAGGGCCATCCAATCTCTGTATGACCAAAGTGAGAGCTGTGTCCGGGTTCTCGGTAGTAAGTCGGACTCGTTTCAGGTGAGGGTTGGCCTCCGCCAGGGCTGCTTTGTCACCAATCCTGTTTGTAATATTTATGGACAGGATATCGAGGCGTGGTCGGGGTGGGGAGGGGTTGCAGTTTGGTGGGCTGGGGATCTCATCGCTGCTCTTTGCAGATGATGTGGTCCTGATGGCATCATCGGCCTGCGACCTTCAGCACTCACTGGATCGGGTTCGCAACCCGAGTGTGAAGCGGTTGGGATGAGGATCAGCACCTCTAAATCGGGAGGCCATGGTTCTCAGCAGGAAACCGATGGAATGCCTTCTCCAGGTAGGGAATGAGTCCTTACCCCAAGTGAAGGAGTTCAAGTACCTTGGGGTTTTGTTCGCGTGAGTGAGGGACAATGGAGCGGGAGATTGGTCGGAGAATCGGGCGCAAAATGCGGTATTGCATTCAATCTATCGCACCGTTGTGAAAAAGAAATGAGCCAGAAGGCAAAGCTCTCGATCTACCGGTCAGTTTTCGTTCCTACCCTCACCTATGGTCATGAAGGCTGGGTCATGACCGAAAGAACGAGATCCAGGGTACAAGCGGCGTTTCCTCAGGAGGGTGGCTGGCGTCTCCCTTAGAGATAGGGTGAGAAGCTCAGTCATCCGTGAGGAGCTCGGAGAGAGCCGCTGCTCGCTGCGTCGAAAGGAGCCAGTTGAGGTGGTTCGGGCATCTGGTAAGGATGCCCCTGGGCGCCTCCCTAGGGAGGTGTTCAGGCACGTCCAGCTGGGAGGAGGCCTCGGGAAGACCCAGGACTTGGAGGGATTATATCTCCAACCTGGCCTGGGAACGCCTCGGGATCCCCAGTCGGAGCTGGTTAATGTTGCTCGGGAAAGGGAAGTTTGGGGTCCCCTGCTGGAGCTGCTCCCCAGCGACCCGACACGGATAAGCGGAAAGATGGATGGAGTTCCATCCATGGATGGATGGATGGATGGAACTTTGACGCTTCTTTGATTATCCATCAACATACATTCCTCTAATATTAGTCAAATTCATTCATCATTTCAGCTTTTTTGACTCAAAAAGTTTTTATAATTTTTAAATCCAATGAGGTTTATTGACCATGAGGGAAAAATAAGTATAACACTATAGTGGTAATAAGTAGGTGTACGTGGTGTGTACACAGTACTGGTGGTAGAGGGGAAAAGTACGGTGGCCCTGAGAGGCCACAGCACGCAACAATAACACGTGCAAATAAGACAACACGTGCAAATAATAATAAAAGGACTTTTATCGTGTATAGAGCCAGCATATCTCCACATGTAAATGGGTGAATTAAGGGTTTATTTCAACCAAACCAGAGTGGTGATTGTTGGAACAGTGGAAAGATGAACCAAGACGGCTTTTGGTAGTTTTATTTAGTTTCTGTCCACTTTGAATGAAGTGAGTTTTACGATGATAAAAGTCCTGATTATTTACATGGAGTCTGGTGGAGTTTGGTGATGGTGATTTCGGGGGTGTTTGATGTTAAACTAAAAGGATCTTACTCTTTAACTAAATAGTTGTCCCATCAGACACATGGAGACATAGAGTCCAGGATGAAGAAAAATTAAATTACCCTTTTTAGTACTTTATCAAATCACAGAAGTTTTACTACTACATGAGTTGGAGAATAATGTAATAGTTGATAACTTATCCTTTAATCTGAATAATGTAAATACTGGATCTTTGCAGCTCTTAATGATTTTAATGAGACGTTATGAAAGTGTTTGTAGCAGGTGAATCAGAATACTGATATTATTTTAGGTCATATTTCCTGTTTGTACTGAAACTGATGTAAATATTTGGAACGTGTCAAAGTTTTTAGACCTTTTGTTTCTTTGTTTTTAATATTCAGTAAAGTTTTTAAAATATTGAAATTAAGATGTTGTTATTACATAAAGCCTGATGTTGAGTTTTACAATATTGTGTGTGTGTGTGTGTGTGTGTGTGTGTGTGTGTGTGTGTGTGTGTGTGTGTGTGTGTGTGTGTGTGTGTGTGTGTGTGTGTGTGTGTGTGTGTGTGTGTGTGTGTGTGTGTGTGTGTGTGTCTTGTGTCTCCGTTCTGCAGCGATCAAGTCCTTTATTCTGATTCCTCTGCACTCGGAGCCGAGCCGGGCGGTCCAGGAGATCGACCGGCTCTACGACGTCTTCCAGGAAGTCAGCAAGAAGTGGAGCAACAAGGTGAGGAGTCTGGCTGGACCTGAAGTAGAGCTGCATCTAGGGCTGGCCGGAGAAAATCAAATATCACTATATTTTTTACCAAATACCTCGATATCGATACCTCAACGATATTGTAATTTTGACTATCGGTGCTTTCACAAAATATTAACACAATGAGATTTTAGACAAATTTTTATCAGTAATGTGGATATAATGACTAAGTGGGTAAAGGTGAATAATAGAACAGTTACAACAGTCTGGTAAGTTCAGGACATTACATCACTTTACTGTAATGCAGCCTTTAAAACCAGGAAAAGACACTTATGTCTTATTGCGATATCCAAAATCTAAGAAGATATCTAGTCTCATACAGTATCACGATATCAATATAATATCCATATATTGCCCAGCTCTAGCTGCATCTGGTTTCTACTCGGGCTGCACAAGTCAGTCTGGACTATATTAGTGCATTATCCAAATCACAGGGGGGGCAATATTTGTTAAAGGTAAAATATTTATTGAAAAAATGTCTATTCCAGACTCAAGCAACACAAAACAAATTCATGAATAAGTTACATAAATTACTGACAAGCTTTATAATTAATAATAATAATTTGAGATGGTCCGATACCAGTATCGGTATCTGCTCCGATACTGCCTAAAACGGTGGTATCGGTATCGGGAAGTACTGGAGTTTATGCACCGATCCGATACCACGTAATAAAGTCCTAAAGAAAATCTACGTTAAAGTAGTTTATTTCTGTTCTTTTTCCGTTATAACTATAAAAGAAAGTTCTGTGGCATTCCTTGTTTGTGTTTGTTCATGTTTCACAAAGAGTTTAACCCGAGCCAGACCGACAACAAAGATAGAAATCATATCACATCCATACAGAGATAGTAGTATACAGCTGTTAAAACATAATAAAATATATGACACGCTGATATCAGATCGGTACTCGGTATCGGCCGATACGCAAGTTCAGATATCGGAATCGGTATCGGGAAGCAAAAAATGGTATCGGACCATCTGTAATAATAATTATACATTACACTTTCTGACAGGCAAAATGTATCTAACCTGTTCTTAAAAGAGTTAACTGAAGGGGAACGCACAACTTCTTCTGGAGGCTCCTTCCATGGTTTTATTCTTCCTCTTTTCAGACAGCCATGTTCTAGGGTAACGTACATAGGCTCAACTGTTACATCATATATTCCTTGTTACAAGCTGATACACCTGAATCATATCACCTCTGGATCTCCTCAATATGAGAGTCGGTGAACTTAATTTTCTCAATCTATCTTCATAAGAGATATTTTTCATATAATATGAGTCAAAAGGTTGTAAATGAAGTGTTGTGATGCTGCAGAGACGGATAGTATCCTACAAACTAAAGAAAACATCTCCTCACAATAATCACACTATCATCAATTTCAGTTATTTTTATTTTAATATTTTTCAATGAAAGTAAGAATAATGATACAAAAATGATCATTCTCTCCAATATCGTGAATCATATCACATTCACAATATCAGTCAAAATAATAATGGTCCTGATATGGTGCAGAGACACACACAGACACACACACACACACACACACACACACACACACACACACACACACACACACACACACACACACACACACACACACACACACAGACACACAGACACACACACACACAGAGACACACAGACATGTCCACCTGGAGCTGATAGAAACGTACCAGCTTTGAATGATTTTTTTATTTATTCATTTCATTATTATTAAAACATGAAAGCCATCAGAAGAATAGAACCGTGTGTGTGTGTGTGTGTGTGTGTGTGTGTGTGTGTGTGTGTGTGTGTGTGTGTGTGTGTGTGTGTGTGTGTGTGTGTGTGTGTGTGTGTGTGTGTGTGTGTGTGTGTGTGTGTGTGTGTGTGTGTGTGTGTGTGTGTGTGTGTAGAACGTGATGTTCCTGGGAGATTTCCACGCTGCCTGTGCCTACGTGACCCGAGACAATAAGCGAGACATCCGTCTCTACACCAACTCAGCGTTCGCCTGGCTGATTGGTGACCGGGTGGACACCACCGTCTCCGAGGAAACCAACTGTGCCTTTGACAGGTAGGGGGGGTGTGTGTGTGTGTGGGGGGGGGGGGGGGCATAGGCGAAGATTTTGGATAGGATGCAGGGCATCATCAGGATGGTGTTTCCTGTCTGCTGGTAAAGTAGACTCAGCCCCTCATTTAAATGTATAATGCCTTCTGGCTCAGAGAAGAACTACAAGTTTCCTCTAAAAACCATCACCAAACACGTTTAGATGTGTACAGGAGGATATTAATATCCTTAAATACAGACATGGAACACATGTGAAGGGTTTGATGTGGAATTAACAAACATTAGCAGCAACTCTTCTGTGAAGGGGGGATCCTTTTGCATATTGTTTGATTGTGTGTGTGTGTGTGTGTGTGTGTGTGTGTGTGTGTGTGTGTGTGTGTGTGTGTGTGTGTGTGTGTGTGTGTGTGTGTGTGTGTGTGTGTGTGTGTGTGTGTGTGTGTGTGTGTGTGTGTGTGTGTGTGTGTGTGTGTGTGTGTGTGTGTGTGTGTGTGTGTGTGTGTGTTTCAGGATCGTGGTACATGGTAAAACCTTCCTGAAGGCCATCACTCCATTCTCTGCACAAGTCTACAACTACGCTCTAGATTTAAAAATCCCCAGGGCCAAGGTAACTGTCTGTCTGTCTGTCTGTCTGTCTCTCCTCTGTCTGTCTGTCTCTCTCCTCTGTCTGTCTGTCTGTCTGTCTGTCTGTCTCTCTACCAGTATTACCTGTCAGCTCGATGATGTAAATGTGTGTCCTCCCCTTTAGATCAGAGTAAGGGGAGTTATAGTTTAGATTATTTTGAGGAGGATTAGAGCCTCATGTGAAAAGTTTTTGAATTCTGACCTTTTTGTGTCTCTAATCCTCTCGTGTAAAACATCTGGCAACACACACCGGTTTGTTTATCATTCATCAACATCTGCAGCCGTCAGCATCTGATTATTAATCTGTCAGATATTTACCCAAATGTTGTTCAGTCCGTTACTGCCCCCAGAGCCCCGTGTGGGGGGGCTGTGGTTTGACTCTGTGCTCTGCTGCTTCTGTCTGCCAGGCGGTGGAAATCAGTGACCACTTACCTGTGGAGGTGGATCTGAAGAGCTCCGCCCCTCTGCTGCAGGCCACGCCCCTCCTCATCCTGCTCAGCATCTCTGCCGTCCTGTCTGCTTCAGTAATCTGATTACTCTGAGGGATCTTCAGGATCTCCTTATCATACCCACATAAATGAAGCTGTTTCCAGCACAGATATTTATTTTTGCAATCTGTTTATTTGCCTTTTTTTTCTCTCCAAAAATCAAACTATTAATCTCGTCTGACTTTATTATCTGAAGACAACAAACACTGATCACTTCCTGTGTAGATTATCTTCTTCTTCTCTTCTTTTTTTATTCTTCAGAGAGGCCCATCACAATGAAATAAGTTTACGAATCTACACTACTACGACTACAGCCACGCCAAGACCCGCCCTTCAATAGGAGCCCGATTGGTTAGGGTTAGGCATTGACCTCGAGTGGTTAAGGTTAGGATAGCCGATTGGTCAGGAGACCTGAACAGATCGGGTTACGTTAGCTTGCGTAAGCATGGACGCCTGGCCAATAAATGCTATTGAAGGGCGGGTCTTGGCGTGGCCGTAGTAGGATTCGTAAATTTGCTCCAAACGCTCAGAGCTGACAGTACTCCGTAAACAGGCAGTAACACCCCCGATGAGACCCAGGTTCTGAATGTGCTGTATACATGTCCAAAGAATGCCTCTAAAACCTGAATAATACCAGAATATCACACAAGTCTTCATCAGACAATGCTATTCTATAGAGAATATCTAAATGAAATATGCTGTGTACATCAGACTCTGGGTATTAGTGGAATAATTATTAGAGAAAGCCTCCTGGTGCCAAATACTGTTCAGTGTTTATTGATTGGGAATCAGGAGAATCTGAGCAGAAGTTTTTACCCAGAGTGCCTTTCAGCAACGCATCAATACTTTTTAATTCAAACTACCGATTATCTTCATGGTGGATTAATGTGTGGATTATGTTCTGGATCATTCATCCAGAGATGAGTAGTTTGGTCTCTAAAATGTGGTTCAGTGTTTCCTAAAAGCCCAAGATGTCGTCCTCAAATGTCTTGTTTTGTCCACAAATCAAAGATCTTCAGTTTCCTGTCCCAGAGGAGAGAAGAAACTAGAAAGTATTCATATTTAAAAGGTCATTTCATGATTGTTTTCATCACCCTGGACTCTCTGTCTCCATGTTTGTGTGTCTGAGTGTCTGATGGAACAACAATCTGTGAACCTGGTCCAGTATTAAACCAGAACCGAGCTGTAATGTAACCCTACAGGACTAATGTTCAGCAGCAGTTAGAGTCACTAAAAGTTCTGTTGTTGCTGCTGACAGACTCAGATTATTATTCTAAGAGTCTGACAACATTATGGGATGGATCCCTACAGAGATAGACCTTTTAGTTAAAGAGTAAGATCCTTTTAGTTTAACATCAAACAGCCCCGAAATCACCATCACCAAACTCCACCAGACTCCATGTAAATAATCAGGACTTTTAGTGTGTATAGAGCCAGCATATCTCCACCAGACTCCATGTAAATAATCAGGACTTTTAGCGTGTATAGAGCCAGCATATCTCCACCAGACTCCATGTAAATAATCAGGACTTTTAGCGTGTATAGAGACGGCATATCTCCACCAGACTCCATGTAAATAATCAGGACTTTTAGCGTGTATAGAGCCAGCATATCTCCACATGTAAATGGGTGAATTAAGGGTTTATTTCAACCAAACTAGAGTGGTGATTGTTGGAACAGTGGAAAGATGAACCAAGACGGCTTTTGATAGTTTTATTTAGTTTCTGTCCACTTTGAATGAAGTGTGTTTTACGATGATAAAAGTCCTGATTATTTACATGGAGTCTGGTGGAGTTTGGTGATGGTGATTTCGGGGCTGTTTCATGTTAAACTAAAAGGATCTTACTCTTTAACTAAATAGTTGTCCCATCAGACACATGGAGACAGAGTCCAGGATGAAGAAAAATTGAATTACCCTTTTAAGTACTTTATCAAATCACAGAAGTTGTACTACTACATGAGTTGGAGAATAATGTAATAGTTGATAACTTATCCTTTAATCTGAATAATGTAAATACTGGATCTTTGCAGCTCTTAATGATTTTAATGAGATGTTATGAAAGTGTTTGTAGCAGGTGAATCAGAATACTGATATTATTTTAGGTCATATTTCCTGTTTGTACTGAAACTGATGTAAATATTTGGAACGTGTCAAAGTTTTTAAACCTTTATTGTTTCTTTGTTTTTAATATTCAGTAAAGTTTTTAAAATGTTGAAATTAAAATGTTTAAGATGTTGTTATTACATAAAGCCTGATGTTAAGTTGTGTGTGTGTGTGTGTTGTGTGTGTGTGTGTGTGTGTGTGTGTGTGTGTGTGTGTGTGTGTGTGTGTGTGTGTGTGTGTGTGTGTGTGTGTGTGTGTGTGTGTGTGTGTGTGTGTGTGTGTGTGTGTGTGTGTGTGTGTGTGTGTGTGTGTGTGTGTGTGTGTGAACACCAGCCAGAAGTTTAACCCTTCAATTCAATTCAACACACAGACAGACACACACACACACAAAACACAAACACATAAAACACAAACACATAGAGACACACACAAACACACACATGCGCACACAAACACACACACACACACAGACAGACAGACACACACACACAAACGCACGCACACAGACAAACACACACTCACCTACAGACAGACAGACAGACACACACACACACGCACACAGACAAACACACACTCACCGACACACAGACAGACACACAAACGCACACACACAAACACACACACACACACAGACATACACATAGGCTGACACACAGATACACACACACACAAAGGCATACACAAACACACAGACGCAAACACATACACAGACAGACACACACAAACACAAAAACACACACACTAACACACATAGACAGACAGACACACACACTAACACTAACAGACACACACACAGACACACACATACACAAACGCACACATACACACACACAGATACAAATACACACACACACACATACATATACACACACAGACACACACGCAGACACATAGAGAGACATGAGCAGGTTAACAGGACAATGTTTCCATATGGTGGAGAATAGTAACAGCTACTAATGTGAAGTCTGGACCCTGGGACGAAGCTGCATGTTTGGAAACATGCAGCTTCGTCTGCATGAACTCTGCCCCCCCTTCTTTAAAGTCCTGTGTTTTAGGAGCCAAACATCCCCCCCCTCCCTACTAGGATCTTCATGCTCTTATACAGCAGCAGACTTGCCAACCTGTACGCATTTTGTGTAGTAGATACGCATTTTAGTGTGGCCGGGTTGGCTCAGTGGGTAGAGCAGGCGCACATATACTGAGAGGCTCATGCCTTGATGCAGAGGTCCAGGGTTCGAGTCCGGCCTGTGACGATTTCCTACATGTCTTCCCCCTCTCTCTCCTTTCTCACCTATTCTCAGGTATATAGGTGGGAAGAAAGGGAGAAACCATACAAATGAGGCAGAAGAACGATGCTGCGGAGGAAATTTAGAACAGCAGCTTTAGAAAGTCTTCAGACTATAGATGAAAGGGCAAATCTATTTATTTATTATTATAAATCTGTCAGACATGGTCAGGGATCAGGCAGCCCACTGCCCATGGTGCTGTTTAGGAGAAGATATTTGTGTTTATGAGGTATTGTTGACCATCTGAACTTCCCTCTTGTGTTAGTGATCATAAAGTTGATGGTGACCTTTGGAGCAGAGCTGATGTCTGACAGCAGCTGCTCTGGGAAGGCTTTATATCCTCTAGAACCAGGGGGTAAGACAGGGGGTAAGACAGGGGGTAAGATAGGGGTAAGATAGGGGTAAGACAGGGGGTAAGACAGGGGTGGATAGGGGGTAAGACAGGGGGTAAGACAGGGGGTAAGATAGGGGGTAAGACAGGGGGTAAAACAGGGGGTAAGACAGGGGGTAAGACAGGGGGTAAGACAGGGGGTAAGATAGGGGGTAAGATAGGGGGTAAGACAGGGGGTAAAACAGGGGGTAAGACAGGGGGTAAAACAGGGGGTAAAACAGCAAGCTACCATGACGTACGTCCTCACGTGGACATACACGCGGCGTAGACATACCCGCCGATAGCTCAGCATGCAGATAACACGCCACTCTGCGTATGTTTACGTGAAGTCATGATGTCACGTTGGTTCCAGAGAATGAGCCAATCAGCGGGCCGGGTCCAAAAGCTGATTCAGGATTCTTATGTTCAGCGCGGTCGGCCCCCTGACAAACTCACAGTACCCTGACCTGGAAATACAACATTGCTGCTCCGTGGAAAGTTTTTAACTCTTCCGGTCGGGCTAGTAAGATGAAATTCTACTGGCCCAAAGTACATTTTTTACTGGCCCCTAAAAAAGGAATATCCAAGGGAAAAAAATATGTCAAAATGCATGAAAAAGTTAAACAAAAATGTCAAAAAAACAATATTGAAAGCATCAAAAGTGTAATTTTTACTTGTTGAAAAAATCATCAAACGCATTAATTTACCAACTCAGCTGTTGATTGGCCAGATGAAATGATGACACGATGACGCCCCAACGGGCCAATGGGCTGTTCTGTTTCCTGGCCCAAAGAGGCGTTTATCTTCCCCTAACTGTTGCACCCTGAGTGGTGAAAGCTGTGGTAACATCCAGGTAGTAGCACTTCTCTGTGGACTCTTTTAAAACTCTGTTGAAGACTAAAAGCTGTTTCACGCTTCTTGCGTTGAGCACCGTCGGCGCGCTGCGGACGGCGATGTGACGCCAACGCAGCCTGGGGTCCTGATCGCGGAGGGTCTGATCGCCGAGCCGAGCACCTCCAGCGTTTGGTAACACGGTACCATGCTCCCGCATGGCAGCGATTGGCTACAGATGCTCCCGCATGGCAATGATTGGCTACAGATGCTCCCGCATGGCAGCGATTGGCTGCAGATGCTCCCGCATGGCAGCGATTGGCTACAGATGCTCCCGCATGGCAATGATTGGCTGCAGATGCTCCCGCATGGCAATGATTGGCTGCAGGAGAGAAGAAGTCCGTCCTTTGAGCGG
>NC_041337.1:38914311-38949311 GCF_004354835.1 Perca flavescens | reverse complement strand
TTGGTCCTCTAAGTGTCCCTGTGTTATAATGGGTTTCAATGGGACATGTTGGTCCTCTAAGTGTCCCTGTGTTATAATGGGTTTCAATGGGACATGTTGGTCCTCTAAGTGTCCCTGTGTTATAATGGGTTTCAATGGGACATGTCGGTCCTCTAAGTGTCCCTGTGTTATAATGGGTTTCAATGGGACATGTCGGTCCTCTAAGTGTCCCTGTGTTATAATGGGTTTCAATGGGACATGTCGGTCCTCTAAGTGTCCCTGTGTCATAATGGGTTTCAATGGGACATGTTGGTCCTCTAAGTGTCCCTGTGTTATAATGGGTTTCAATGGGACATATTGGTCCTCTAAGTGTCCCTGTGTTATAATGGGTTTCAATGGGACATATTGGTCCTCTAAGTGTCCCTGTGTTATAATGGGTTTCAATGGGACATGTTGGTCCTCTAAGTGTCCCTGTGTTATAATGGGTTTCAATGGGACATGTTGGTCCTCTAAGTGTCCCTGTGTTATAATGGGTTTCAATGGGACATGTTGGTCCTCTAAGTGTCCCTGTGTCATAATGGGTTTCAATGGGACATGTTGGTCCTCTAAGTGTCCCTGTGTTATAATGGGTTTCAATGGGACATGTTGGTCCTCTAAGTGTCCCTGTGTTATAATGGGTTTCAATGGGACATGTTGGTCCTCTAAGTGTCCCTGTGTTATAATGGTTTCAATGGGACATATTGGTCCTCTAAGTGTCCCTGTGTTATAATGGGTTTCAATGGGACATATTGGTCCTCTAAGTGTCCCTGTGTTATAATGGGTTTCAATGGGACATATTGGTCCTCTAAGTGTGACTGTCAGTACTATAATTAAACTGTTTATTTTTGACTTTTTATAGAATCTGAGCTTGAACTTTAAACCTTCAAGTAAAAACTCACATCCTGACCAGAAATCATGTTGTCAGCATTAACACAGACAACATTATTAAATAAATAACAATGAAAAGGACAAACATGTCTCTAGTGAGGGACAAGAAGAAGAACAGAAGTTGAGCCAAAGTGATGTCCAGTTGAGTCAGATGGTTTCAGATCTGCCTCAATATAGATAAACATTACAGAGATAATAATATAACATGTAATACAGAACAGCTGACATGATCAACCAAAGTCAGGTATAGAAATAGGAAGTTTAGAGGAACATCATTACTTCAGTTTGGTTTCCATTTATTGATCTGTTTGAGCCATTTATGCTATTTTGTTATTTCATATTTTGTTGGTATAATTAACAATGGTTTATTATGATATTGCCTGTTCTGTCTGTCATGGGTGATTTGTGATTAGCGTACGGATATGGTGTCTCAGCTCCGCCTATTTTGTCTGATCCCCTGTACAGGTGGTTGTGTGGAAGTGATTTGTAATGAGTTGGCAGGGAGTAGAAGGGACACCGTTTTTTGACCGTGGTCGTGATTATTATATGTAACAGAAAGAATTTCGAACATAATAAACATTTAAGTTGTTCTGCTGCTGCGTGTCCCAGACAATCTCTCCTCCTGGCTCGGATGCCACAACACCATCCAACATCTGATATCATTTAAATAATCTGAAAGCAGGCGTTGTTGGTGTAACTGAAATATAAAATTGTTTTATTATCTGCATAACAGTGATACAAAATGTCTTTAAAAGACCATTTTAAATGTTAAATACAAAAACAATTAAATAATATAGTATAAAATATTAAATCTGCTCTATATATGTGTGTGTGTGTGTGTGTCCCTACAGGGCTGAGTGCTGTCTCATCAGCTGCTGGACTTCAGTACTATTTTGTTTATGACAGGAAGAACTTTACTGAAGCCCAAAGATACTGCAGAGAGAAACACACAGACCTGGTCACTGTAGACAGCATGGAGGTTATGAATAACCTCACCAACATGGCAGATTTAGACAACATGTTCTACTCCAACAACAGCTACGTGAGTTCACTTTTCTCTCTTTCATCTCAAAGTCTTTCTGACAGGAGGTTTGAAACCCTCCATAGGAACTAATAACTAGATGTAGAGCAGTAAGAAGTAGAATATTTATCTTTGAAATGTAGTAGAAGTCTAAAGTGTTTGAGTTTAACCTTCAGCAGACAGTGTTTCCCTGTTGAGCTGCAGCAGAGGGATGGAAACAAAAGAAGATTATGTGTTAGAAAGACTAACAAGACATTAAAACATAGATACATCTAATGCAGTAAAACAAATCTAAAACATCCCAAAACAGTATTTACAACAACAGAGATCTCTGTTCTCGAGAAGCTAACTGAAAATCAGTTTGAGTGATCAGAAACTATTGCTGGTAATGAGTTATTAAAGGAGGGTAACAGAATGAAGGAGTCGTAGAGGATCAGACTGATAGTATCAAGACTGGAGATGGAAAGATTAGGTAAACATCTGGTCTTCAACAAAAAGCTAGAGCAGAGTCTAATTCTTTATATCACAATCAGAGAGCCTGGATAGGACTGTCTGGTGGCAGCTGGAGGTGGTCTCTGTCAGACCCAAGTTTCTACAAACCCGGGGAGACGGAGTTCAGACGATGGAGGGCTGGACAACCAACCATTGGATACAGTAAAAAAGCCTGCACAGGGATGGGTCCTTCTAATGGACTCTGGTACGACGACAGTTGTGACAAAAGCCATTCTGCAGTCTGCGTAGATGTCAGAGGTGAGAATATTAACCAGTGAAGTTTCTCTTCTCTGCTTCTCTTTGCCTCTTTGTTTTCATTATTCAGGCCTCTGTAGTATCAGTCAGTCACTCTGACAAAAAGCAGCTTTCACACAGGTTAGTGCCGTTCAAAGAGCTTTACAGCTGACAGCAGCAGATAAATTAACCTGAGAGAATATTAATATGCAGAAACACAACAATACAATATCATCTTGTTTTTGACATTGTTTTGTAGATTTAATAATAACCCTGAGGCCATTTTTACAATTCCTTGTCCATCCGTGGTTTTATTTTCTAAAAAAGCTTGTAAATCATCAAACCTGTTGTCTACAGTCAATCTGTGAACATCATTTTTTCAGGAAAAACTGGGCTATTAGAATATTTGTGTTGTGGTGAGGTCACTTGAATGTAAAAAAAGGATGTATGACTTTAAAGACAAATAAATCAATAAATAAAACCGAACATGAATCTCACAGATATGTATTGATATCACTAACAGAGCAATAAAAGCTAAGCCAATCTCCTGTCTGAAACACTTCTCATATGTCTTGGGTGTCAAACTGTGAAGAAATAAACATAACTTATACAGTTGACAAAATATATACATTTTTCAAAAAAAGTCCAAAGCTAAGTCAATCTCCTGTGTAAAACAGTTCTCCTATATATTTGGAGTCATCCAGTGCAACAATAAACATAATGAACATTATAACTCATATAAATGACAAACTATTTACATTTCTTCTCTCTTTTTCACTTTACTCTTTGTTCTCGCTCGGATTCCCTGGAGTGAACTCTCTTTTCCACTACATAGTCTTTTTCCACTACATAGTCTTTGTGTTACGGACCTGCTTTCCCATTGGTTGAAAAATGTCAACACACTCTCGCAAAGCAGCATGGGAGATTTATACTAGACGGTAGCACGGAGCTAGCGGCAGAAATGACCAAAAAAGTGATAAATTATGGACATCAAGTGGATAAATCTTGGATGTAAGAGTTTGGATTTATTGCTCCACAACTCCGAAAAAAGGCACAAGTTCCAGGCTGGATAGAAACCCTTCTGTAAAGGCTAGAAAGACAACAAAGACAACCCCGTGATGGCTAACTCTTTAGCTTTTAGCAGGAATAATCGATAAGAAGCTAGCCTACATTTTACGGTTATTAAATTATCTAAATATGAATCAGAGGTGCCATTTGGGATCGTGGACGATCCTTTAGGGTTCTGAGGTTAAGGACATTTCTTATTAATGTGGAGAGACTATTGGTAAATAAAGTTATTCATTAGTTAGTTTATTGATGTGGTTCTTTATATCTCAGTGGATTTATTGTAGATATTATAAAGACATGAATCACAGATGTGGATGATGGGAGGTTGTATGTTATGCTGCCTCTACACTTCTCTGTGCTTCATTTTCAGGGTCAGATGTGACTTTTGTCTTCATAAACACCTCTATGACATGGACTCAAGCCCAGAGCTACTGCAGAGCTCACCACACAGACCTGGCCAGTGTGAGGAACATGACAGAGAACCAGAAGGTGCAGGCTGCTGGAGGAGGACCCTTTCTGGATCGGCCTTTTCAGTGACTCCTGGAAGTGGTCAGATGGAAGTACCTCCTCATTCAGCTTCTGGAAGAACGGGCAACCTGATAACAACAAAGGGAACAAGACTTGTGTGGCTGCAGACTTCAGCCAATCAGGAGCCTGGGAGGGCTGGCCCTGTGACATGGAGAGAGCTTTCATTTGCTACGGTCCAGGTGAGTGCTAACCCGGGATTCAAACGGCTTTTTTTAAGTTTTCTCAAGATGTTTTTAACAGAATGAGTGAAAATCTTCCTTTTATTTCTATAAACTGTGCAAAATAACAGATGTGTCCTCTTATCGAAAGTGACTCTGAAACTCTATTTTATCTCAAAGAACAAAGTTAGATGTTTAAAACAAATCCCACATCTAAATAAATAAATTAATAGAAACAAATCTCTTCAAATAAATAAACTAAGAAGACTTAGTGATGTCTAAAGTCAAACAAGGTCAATCTAAAGTAGATTACACTCTAGGAAGTTTAAAAACTGCATCAACATTCATTTCTTATGTCAACCGGTTGTTATCTTTACACATTTATTGAACTCATGAAGTTTGTTTGATTTTTACAAAGTGGTTCCTGTTTCAAAGAAAGTGATGAAAGTGAAGTTTGAGAACAAGAAGAATCTGGATCTGAATGACCCTGCTGTGATGGAGGCCATGTTGAAGCAGGTACATCAGGTTTTATACTTTTATACTAAAACAGAACAACCAAATGACTCTTAAAAGCAAATTAAAAAAAAGATAAAACTTTATTCCCCTTCCAGCATTAAATAAATTGTGTGAGGAGGAATCATATAAAGAAATAGTTAGAACAACAAATACAGCTAAATAAGAACATTTAAAAGCTATATATATTATACACATTACATCACTTTGGTCAGATACATGACATGAGCTTTGTGCATAAGTAGAGAGTCTAGTAGTGACACTCTGAGGGAGAATTAGGATGAATCAACACAGCTTCTCTCTCTCTCTCTCTCTCTCTCTCTCTCTCCCCCCTGGTTTTAATTTGCGCCCCCCCCCCCCCTTATTTGTGTGTCAGCTGAAACAGAAGCTGAGGGCCCAGGGGCTGGACGACAACATCAAACTGAGCTGGAGGAAGCAGGCCGATGGAAAAGTCTTCCACAAGGAAGACAAGAAGACCAACAAGAGGAGGAGGAAGAGGGAGGAGCTGTAATGTTGAGTTGCTGCATCTGTTTTCATCAGAGAAAAGTCTGGTTCTTTGCAAACAGAAATACTAAATATATTCACAGCTTCTAGCTTCTCAAACATGAAGATTTGATGCTTTTTTGTCATATTTGGTGATAAACTTAATATATTTGAGCTTCAGACTGTTAGAATAAAACAAGACTTTATTATTTATCTGATTTATCAGCTTTGGGGAAATATAACCGACATGTTTTACTGATTCACTGTTTCTTCTTTAAAATGTATTTTAATGAGATAAAATATCTTTCTTTGTTTGAGAGTAAAGGGTTTTTCACACGGGGAGCGACCCTTGGCCTGCGTAGTCGCGTCATGTGATGACAACGCTCCGCGAGTTAACGCCAGGCGATCAATGAGTGGTAACCATGGAGATACTGTATCCCTGCTGTACAACTGGATGAGATCAGCTGTGATTTCATATCACCCTAATCACAGGTGGATTTATAACACATAGTGGTAATCCTAGTCTTTCCTAACCACAGACAGTTATTAACATAAAGTTAGCTACATTAGCATAGTTAGCTACATTAGCATAGTTAGCTACATTAGCATAGTCATGATTACAGACGTCTTGTGCCGTTGCTCTGACAAGCAGAAGCTCCTGGCTCTGTTCTGATAACTTTTTAGAAAACAGGAAGAGGAAGTTTTTGGATTTTGAATCATGCCAAAATCTCACACACACACACAAAGCGTGTTTTACTCACGCCCAACGATTCACAATCAAACTCAGTGTGGTTTGCAAATACAAAACATCATTCACAAACTAATGCATTTTGTTCTGCAAATAAGAAACCTACCTATCAAACAAATACAGTATGTTTCACACATACAAAGAAACGGATTTCTTCAATGACAAAAAAAATTCCTTCAAGTCATGTGACTTTTGGCACAAATTTTGCTAAAAATACCCATAATGGCAAAGCTGTATACAGCTTCTCTGTAGGCTACAGAAAGAAAATGCTGTGATCAGGGAATCTGTGCGTAGACCACGGATGATGATGTCACTGACCTACATAGTCCGTGGGCCCGTCACAGAATTTTTGGCGAATCTGTGAAACTGCCACAGATGTTGAGTTAAGGGGCCGTGTTCATTTCACAGAATTCTTTGAGACCGGCAGCCTGTACTACGAAGCAAGATCACCATGCTGGATTTCTTTCAGTTACCCGGCTTCACCTAGCCTATACAGCTTTGCTATTATTGGTAGTTTTTGTTTTAATCAACATTTATTCACCAGATCTTATCATGGTTTAATTGTATTACTTTTGATGTTATTATTTCGGTCTATTTCAGCCAAGGAAGCGGGATTGCTTTGTTTATTAATATTTTGTAAACTATAATGCTACACCTAGCAACATGTATGTAGATATTATCATAGTATGCGTTTCTTTATTTTAATAATATTATTTTGGTGAAACATTACAGTAGGAACACGATATGATCAGAGCTGGGCGTATGCAAAGCCGATTTCCCACAATGCAATGCCAGCATTCATTTCAGAGAATCAGACAACGATCAGCGGGTATTTAACGCCAGTATCGCTTCAATGTGTGAATTACAGGACATTTGTTAGAAAATTTACTGGCATCTGTGTGTGGATCAGCAAGGTGGAAAATTAGTGTCAAAAGTCACGTGACAGTTTTTTGTACTTGTATAATTTCTTTTTTGTACTTGAAGGATTTTTTACGTACTTGAAGAATTTTCTTTTGTACTTGAAGGATATTTTTTGTGATTGAAGAAATCCGTTTCTTTGTATGTGTGAAACATACTGTATTTGTTTGATAGGTAGGTTTCTTATTTGCAGAACAAAATGCATTAGTTTGTGAATGATGTTTTGTATTTGCAAACCACTGTGTGTGTGTGTGTGTGTGTGTGTGTGTGTGTGTGTGTGTGTGTGTGTGTGTGTGTGTGTGTGTGTGTGTGTGTGTGTGTGTGTGTGTGTGTGTGTGACTCCTTAGCGATTGCACCACATGAAGGCCCCCACCTTGGCGTTTGTGTAAGTAAAATAACAGTTTCTGCCTAAGAAACAAGAAGACACCCCCCTCACCCGTGAGGATAGGATAAGTATAAGATAAGATAGGACTCAGTAATCTTTGTTTAACTGAACTCTTCGTCTCGGATTGATCCAATGAAAGAAGCGGTTATTAATAAATTAGAGTCAGATTGGACAGGCCTTAGGGCCTCATTTGGACAAATTTCTTACAGCGTGACGAGTACGAACCCAACAGTTTCACGGGGTTGCGCCCGCTTGTGCGTGACCTATACAGTTTTCAGACGTGATCCAGAATGAAAATCTGCAGAATTGAACCGATTGTTTATCAGGTTGGAGGTGGAGATGTTTTATTTTAATTTGTTTAAAATCTGGGTAATATTCTGTCTGCAGATTCTGTGTGGCTCTGGTTATTAGAGATGCAAACTTTAAACATTTCCCTAAAACTTGATGTGACTGTAACATCTTCCAGACAGAAACACTAAATATATTCACAGCTTCTCAAACAGGAAGATTTGATGCTTTTCTTTGTTATATTTGATCATAAACTTAATATATTTGGGCTTTATACTGTTGTTAAAATAAAACAAGACTTTAGTATTTATCTGATTTATCGTCTATGGGGAAATATAACCGACATGTTTTACTGATTTCTCATATTTTATGTTTATGTTTTTCAGGTTGTGGTGGAGATGTTTTAACATTAACATTATTTAATTAGTTTGAAATATAAATTATCTTTAATCTTGAATATTTAAAATCTATATTCATCAGACTAAATCTCTTTCTTCATGTGAGAGTAATATTATAAAGTAATTATATGAATGATTGTTGTTCTGTCACCTTATTATTAGAGATGTAAACTTTAAACATTTACCTAAAGTTAGTCATCAGACTTGTTACATCTTCTAAACTAAAATACTAAATATTTACAGCTTCCAGCTTCTTCAAGATGAAGATTTGAGCATTTTTATTTGTCACATTTGGTCATAAACTTAATATATTTTAGTAAGAAATAAGAGTTGTTTAAGAGTGAATTTGAATACAAATTGTTTGTTCTTATTAATTTAATAAAGTTGTGAAAGATGAACTAACAAAAAGAGTTTGAATCTTTTCTTTAACTATTTAAAACATGAGTTGGTGGTTAGCAGAATGACTCAGCATTTTCTGTTTCTATTAGTTGTGTTCTTGCTTTGAACAAGAAGAAACAGAAACTTCCTGTCTCTTACCTGTATTCTGTTACCAGGTGTGTCTCTAGGATGTGTGATGGTGTTATTCCTGTCTCTTACCTGTATTCTGTTACCAGGTGTGTCTCTAGGATGTGTGATGGTGTTATTCCTGTCTCTTACCTGTATTCTGTTACCAGGTGTGTCTCTAGGATGTGTGATGGTGTTATTCCTGTCTCTTACCTGTATTCTGTTACCAGGTGTTCCTCCAGGATGTGTGATGGGGACATTCCTGTCTCTTACCTGTATTCTGTTACCAGGTGTTCTCTAGGATGTGTGATGGGACATTCCTGTCTCTTACCTGTATTCTGTTACCAGGTTTGTCTCTAGGATGTTTTGTTATGGTCCATTATTCCTGTCTCTTTCCTACTTTCAAAGTGGTTTGTTACCAGGTGTCTGTCCTCCATGTTAGCCCAGATCTTGCCAGCAGAGGAACATCACGTGTTGTTCCTCTCTATATTATCCGGGCTCAGTGATTTCCAACCAGAGGAAGATGAGGGACAAACAGTAGAGAAGCAGCTCAACTCATTTACAGTTGTTCTCAGTTATTTTGGGACATTTCTCAAGTCACTTGTGCTCAAGATAAAAGCAAGTTATCATTGTTTTGGTCAAATTTAAATATGCTTTGTTAAATGTCCATGTAAATCTTGTCTTTCACTACTTTCAAACTGGTTTGGGACTGATTTTCTGACCTCCAATCGGAGGAGAACCTTGAGAATATGAATACATTTAGGAATCATTGGACGTACCCAGCCCTAGGAACATCATATTGTTGTTCCAATTAATATGATCATAACTCAGCTGTTTTAAATATCAGAGGACAGATGATGTGGAGCTGTTTCAAACAGAAGAGAAGACAGAGAAACAGCATCAGCAGCAAGGGTACAACATCATTATGGGCTGGATGAAGGGCCAGCTGATTGGTTCATGAGAAAAGGGAAGAAGTCTACATGATAAGTTGTGAACACAGTTTAAATATGATAACATTAAATATTCTTCTTGAATCTCTTTTATATCCAAACTAAATAAACTGGTGTTGGGACTGATATTTCAGAAATGTAATCCAATCAGAACCTTGAGAATATGAATACATTTAGGAATCATTGGAGATACCCAGCCCTAGTATTTTCATATTGGGTTTGACAATTAAGCACTGTTCTTCTTCTTTTCTTTAAACTATGAAGGTCATGGTGGAGGCCACATGTTTTTAAAAGACCATCTGTCCCAGGTGAACATCAGATGGGGGCTCAACACTGAAGCTAGAGGTAGAGACCTGCTTCCTCTCTACTTCCAGGTGTAGAGACCTGCTTTCTTCTACTTCCAGAGGTAGAGACCTGCTTCCTCTCTACTTCCAGAGGTCCTTCCAGAGGTAGAGACCTGCTTCATCTCTTCCAGAGGTAGAGACCTGCTTCCTCTAGAGGTGAGACCTGCTTCCTCTCTACTTCCAGAGGTAGAGACCTGCTTCCTCTCTACTTCCAGAGGTAGAGACCTGCTTCCTCTCTACTTCCAGAGGTAGAGACCTGCTTCCTCTCTACTTCCAGAGGTAGAGACCTGCTTCCTCTCTACTTCCAGAGGTAGAGACCTGCTTCCTCTCTACTTCCAGAGGTAGAGACCTGCTTCCTCTCTACTTCCAGAGGTAGAGACCTGCTTCATCTCTACTTCCAGAGGTAGAGACCTGCTTCCTCACGCTGCACCGCCTGCTTCATCTCTCGCTGCTAGTACCTTTACTGCAGTAAGGTCTGAATGCAGGACTTTCACTTGTAATGGAGTATTTTCACAGTGTGTGATAGTACCTTTACTGCAATAATGTCATGAAGCCACAAGTGGGGAAGTGACAAGACTGTGTGAATGGGGGTTTCTGGAAGCTTGTCCTTCTTTTCCTCTCTCTCTCTCTCTCTCCTCGTCTTGTTTTTCCCTACCCTCACAGTCCTGTGTGTGGGCCGGCCTCTCCTGGGACGACACCCAGCTGTAGGCAATTCCTAATCACTCTCCTGTTTCCCGTGGCTCATCAGCGCAGCGTCTTAAGCTTTGGCTTCTCTCTGTTCGGTGCCGGATTGCAACATCCAGCTAGTCTTTCTCTCCGAAATGTTGAAACCCGCTGCTTTAATACTATCTTTTTGTGCTCCGAAGGAAACTACTGTGTTCCGCTGAGTTTTGACCAGCCTGCTGACCCCTCTCTTCACCTACCACCAGCTGCCGTGCATGCCTCGTCATCCCTGCCTGTGTCTGCTACCTGCTCTGTCCCTGAGAGGATTCCTCCACCAGCCCAGTTTGGCTGCATTCCCCAGTTTAGAAATAAATTGTTCTAAATCTTCAAACTGCCTATCTGTTTGCTTTTGGTATCAAGCTGCAAATTCTGACAAGTAAAGGCTCTGTATTTCTCTCAGGTGTGTTTCTGTGTTACCTGACAGCAGCCATCTCCGCATCGCTCCGCAGCCAAACAAACAGCGCCACGCACACGGGGCGCGCATGGAGAGACACGAGGAGACCCGGGAGCGAGCCACGGGCCAACACGGTTACACAAAACACAGAAAACACACAAAGAAGAGAAGGAGACACACAGGAACAGGTGAGTTTCTGCTGGTGGTGTGTTAGCTGTCAGGAAGTGAACGATGTGCACATGCGTTGTCCGGTGTGCTGACGAGTTAGCAAATGTCCCGCCCTACTCTGCCTTTCTCTGCCTGTGATTGGCTAACCCTGGTATTCTTACCCTAACCAATCCAACTAAAGAAGGCAACGAGTAGTAGAAAGTTTGATCAATGATTCTGCGATATATAATATATTATTGAATTATAATTATAGATGCATTCATGTTTGCATCACATCTAGTTGTATCCATCCATTTTCTGCCTCTTATGTGCTCTGAGTCCCGGATAATTGACAATTATCTGCCCCGATAATAGGCCAGGCCGATAATGAGTTGACCCCTAAAGTAGATGTTCACGCTGCTTGCAACATTCAAATCATTCTGTGTTTGCATAGAAAGTCAAAGCAGCGTTGGAGGAAGTATTCAGATCCTTCTCTGGAAATGAACTAGTGACTAAATGTGGCGTAATACAGCTCTTCTCTCTGTAGGACATGGATGTTGTTATACATGGACATTAAGTGTAATAAACTAAGGTAAAAGTACGAATACCACACTGTCAAACTACAATAATACGAGATAAAGTCCTGCATTGAAAATATTACTTTAATAAAAGTAATTATAATCCAGAAAATGTACTTGCTCAACTTATCAACATAAAATAAGATTGACTTTATTGATCTAAAGGAAATTAGTCTTGGACACATCCATTATCTGCTGTTAGGAAATACAACACAACATAGATCATACACACAAACAAACATACAGAACACAGACTGGTACTACTCTGCATGGACACACTCGTAACATTGACCCACTCGTTGCATGGACGCACAAGACAACAAGACAGTGGGCCAAGTCCGTCTATCTCGTTTAGTTTTTGATTTGATAGTTTCCCAGCAGCTGTCTTTGCTACTTGTCCCCTTGTGTATTTATATTATGTCTAGTAATGTTATCCACTTGCACTGATATACTATATTAATACAGTGTATATGCTGTCTAGCCTGGATGCCAGCCAAACTTAGCCCCACCCACAATATTTGAGGTCGGGAAGTTTGGTCTGGACCTGATCCGTTGTGGAGCAACTATGCTTGAACCAGAGCTGTTCAGACCACTCAAATTATCAGGGCGGGCTTCATACGATGATGCACAGATGATCAACAGTAACCGAATCAGCCACGTCACCGAAGAGCGCTTGGGTTGAATTTATTTACAACTCCATTGCTCTGATTGGTTATAGGTCTATCCATTTGGGCATTTTCTTTCCTGGTTCGGTTGAAGCATGTCCCATAATCGCAGCCCAACGGAGCAGTATCAGACTCCTATCCTGACTAGAATCTGAGTATGACTGTGTCAGGCCACATTCTGTCTGCAATGTTAATGAATAACTTCTACATCCCCTACACTTCTCCACTGCAGTGTGCTGCAATGTTTCTGAGACAATGAAGCACTACTTGTTCTATTTGACATGATGCATGATATGCATAATGCACCAATACACACAGAGACTGAGTGTTTTATAGGAAGAGCCTCTCTGCCTCTCTAGTGATAGACATATCACTCCAGAACTGGTTGTGTTTAGATAGTGGAATGGAAGTAATTGTACAACCTTTTCAATTGTCACCATTGTAATTAATGGGATCTAAAGAATTCAATAAATAATATGTGCGCGCATGCTCAAAAGCAAAAAAAAAGCAATCTCTAAGAATGAAACTCATGCATCAGAATGAAATAGGATAACTCCTAGTAGATGACATTTGGGAATAGCCCAGAGTCCAGGGTTAGCCAAACAATAAGTCAAATTGGGGTAGAAACCTTAATTCTGATTGGCTGGGTGACGTTTTCGAATAGAAGGAGTTTCTGGTGCAGCCATGGGTATACATTACAGAGAACAGCCACTACTTGCTCAGATTTCATTGGGTTCCAGCTAGAGATGGTCCGATACCATTTTTTGCTTCCCGATACCGATTCTGATACCTGAACTTGCGTATCGGCCGATACAGAGTACTGATCTGATATCAGTGTGTCATATATTTTATTATGTTTTAACAGCTGTATACTACTATCCCTGTATGTGGATAGTAGTATGTGATGTTATTCTATCTTTGTTGTTGGTCTGGCACAGGTTAAACTCTTTGTGAAACATGAACATGCCCCAGAACTTTCTTTTATTCTCCAGTTTGACAGTCAGTTATAACGGAAAAAGATCATAAACTACTTCAACGTAGATTTTCTTTAGGGCTTTATTATGTGGAATCGGATCGGTGTATAAACTCCACTTCTTCCCGATACCAGCATTTTAGGCAGTATCGGAGCCGAACAAATTTTGCCCAACTTGTCTGGGAAAAGGGGGCTACAGGGCTTTTTTTACACTTGAAGTTAAGTGGATACAACACCTCATTTTTACCTCAGTATTACTAGCACGAGCACTTTGATACTTATAAGATGTGTTGTGTACGTTTTGTTTTGTTACATTGTGTTGATGGGTTAGAATAGAAAGACAAAACTCTACATCCTACCACTGAAATTGAGGCTAGCTCATCATAATCTGCTGTATAAGAGCAAGTTCGTCTGTACAAAATCTTATTTTACACAACATGTTTAATGATTAAAGCAAAGATTAATACTCAAGAACGCAGCTTCAAGGTCACCAACAAAGATTGATTTCATGCAAATAACTGTTTACTCTGACGTATTTCCATTTCCAAATGATTCTGAACAATTAGTGAAATGAGCAGCGACCTGTCTGAAGTCCCACAGTGAGGAGGACGGAGAGGAGACAAGATGGACAAACTTCTTCTGCTCATCATGGCTGCATCAGGTGAGTGTTTATTAGGTTTTATAAATGTTTATAGTCTTTTATTACACATCTATATATCCTTGTGGCTACAGAACTCTTATCAGAATAATATTATGACACACTTTAGTTAAATTATTATCTTAGGTTGGGAATTGGTATGGTTACAGACTCAATTGTTGGCAAATTATCAAAGATGTTTATCAACATTAAAAAAGTATTTAATATTAATAACTTTATCAATTAACAACTATCAAAACGGGACACCACCCTGGACTCAGGGACCAATAGAAAAAGAGTCTCAAACGTGGTCTCTTTTAAATACAGATCTCAATAATGTCATTAACTTATCTTTGTAGCTTTCAAAGGGACACAAGAAGGGCGAAAGATCGAGCACTAACCTGAATAATCCATCTGTTAATACAATATACAAATAATCCCAGACAACTACTAGTTATAGAATTTATTTAACTTCAAAAATACTGATGATCAATCAATACTCTTTCAATCGTCTTTGAAACCTTAAAACCTTGATCTCTGTGGTGGTGTAAATAACCCCTCTCTTGGTTTTCCTCGAGATTCTAACTTAGCGTGGCGTTACAGCAGAATCTGAGGCTTGTTAACGGTGGAGAGGGTTTATTCTCCGCTTCTCTCTGCGACCAAGCAGCTGACTCCGCGGTGCGATAGTCCCACACTCTGTCCCTCCACAGGAATATGATTAATGTCTTGATATCATATCGCCGTAGTGGGGTGACAAAAGCAGGATTATGGCATCGCTTGTACAGTAATTATTCCTCCTCGGGGGGAGGTATCAGTTACAGTTCAACACAACTTTCAACAATAGTTTGATCAGGGATATTCTTCACAGCAATACTTTTACTCATTAATAAAACACACTAGTTGTAAAGTCTGCCCAGTCCGTTAGTTTGTCCGGTGGATTTTCTCCGGTGAAAAGAACAGAGATTATCGACCCGTACCGTCCAGGGCGGTGGAGCGGGAACACGGTCCAGTCGATTTGCAGGAACAAAATGCACGTTGTCTCCTTTTCCTTGAAACGGGGCTGATTTAAAAACTCATTCATATTCCACTTCATGTGAAATAAAGTGGAATTTAAACTTCATTCAAAATGAATTATTTTCGGTATACTAAATGCTGAAGGAATTTATTTTTCTGTTGTTCAGTCTGGAGTAAGTTAATGATTAGCAACGACATTAATTTGGATGCATATTTATTTTTTGTGTGTGTGTGTGTGTGTGTGTCTCTAGAGATAGAATTCAAATTCCCTCCCTCACCCCTACACAGACGAGCACGCACACACAGAGACACGGACACACAAACACAGAGACACGGACACACACACACAAACACACACACACAGGTAAACATAGAGACGCACACACACAAACACAGGCACATACAGAGACACAGACACACACAAAGACGGACACACACAGGCGCACACACACACGGACACACACACAAAGATGGACACACACCCACCCACACACACACACCAACACACATAGACGCAGACAAACACACAACGACGGACACACACACACAAACACACTCACACACAAACACACACACACACACACACACACACACACACACACACACACACACACACACACACACACACACACACACATGTTTAGTAACAGACTGATCCTGCAGCGCTCCAGAATCCAGCAGCAGCAGCAACAAGGAGAACAGCTGGTTAACTCAGACACACACACATAGAGACACACACATAGAGACACACAGACTAACACACACAAACACACACAACACACACAACACACACACACACACACACACACACACACACATAGAGAGACATGAGCAGGTTAACAGGACAATGTCTCCATATGGTGGAGAATAGTAACAACTACTAATGTGAAGTCTGGACCCTCGATAGAAAGCCTGATCAGATAGAAAGATTTATTCTCCAACGATGGTGGGATAACTATGTGTTATAATGGGTTTCAATGGGACATATTGGTCCTCTATATAATGGGTTTCAATGGGACATATTGGTCCTCTAAGTGTCCCTGTGTTATAATGGGTTTCAATGGGACATATTGGTCCTCTAAGTGTCCCTGTGTTATAATGGGTTTCAATGGGACATATTGGTCCTCTAAGTGTCCCTGTGTTATAATGGGTTTCAATGGGACATATTGGTCCTCTAAGTGTCCCTGTGTTATAATGGGTTTCAATGGGACATGTTGGTCCTCTAAGTGTCCCTGTGTTATAATGGGTTTCAATGGGACATATTGGTCCTCTAAGTGTCCCTGTGTTATAATGGGTTTCAATGGGACATATTGGTCCTCTAATTGTCCCTGTGTTATAATGGGTTTCAATGGGACATATGGTCCTCTAAGTGTCCCTGTGTTATAATGGGTTTCAATGGGACATATTGGTCCTCTAAGTGTCCCTGTGTTATAATGGGTTTGAATGGGACATATTGGTCCTCTAAGTGTCCCTGTGTTATAATGGGTTTCAATGGGACATATTGGTCCTCTAAGTGTCCCTGTGTTATAATGGTTTCAATGGGACATATTGGTCCTCTAAGTGTCCCTGTGTTATAATGGGTTTCAATGGGACATATTGGTCCTCTAAGTGTCCCTGTGTTATAATGGGTTTCAATGGGACATGTTGGTCCTCTAAGTGTCCCTGTGTTATAATGGGTTTGAATGGGACATATTGGTCCTCTAAGTGTCCCTGTGTTATAATGGGTTTGAATGGGACATATTGGTCCTCTAAGTGTCCCTGTGTTATAATGGGTGTCAATGGGACATATTGGTCCTCTAAGTGTCCCTGTGTTATAATGGTTTTCAATGGGACATATTGGTCCTCTAAGTGTCCCTGTGTTATAATGGGTTTCAATGGGACATATTGGTCCTCTAAGTGTCCCTGTGTTATAATGGGTTTGAATGGGACATATTGGTCCTCTAAGTGTCCCTGTGTTATAATGGGTTTGAATGGGACATATTGGTCCTCTAAGTGTCCCTGTGTTATAATGGGTGTCAATGGGACATATTGGTCCTCTAAGTGTCCCTGTGTTATAATGGTTTTCAATGGGACATATTGGTCCTCTAAGTGTCCCTGTGTTATAATGGGTTTCAATGGGACATATTGGTCCTCTAAGTGTCCCTGTGTTATAATGGGTTTCAATGGGACATATTGGTCCTCTAAGTGTGACTGTCAGTACTTTAATTAAACTGTTTATTTTTGACTTTTTATAGAATCTGAGCTTGAACTTTAAACCTTCAAGTACAAACTCATATCCTGACCAGAACTCATGTTGTCAACATTAACACAGACAACATTATGAAATAAATAACAATGAAAAGGACAAACATGTCTCTAGTGAGGAACAGAAGTTGAGCCAAAGTGATGTCCAGTTGAGTCAGATGGTTTCAGATCTGCTTCAATATAGATAAACATTACAGAGATAATAATATAACATGTAATACAGAACAGCTGACATGATCAACCAAAGTCAGGTATAGAAATAGGAAGTTTAGAGGAACATCATTACTTCAGTTTGGTTTCCATTTATTGATCTGTTGGAGCCATTTATGCTATCTCATGTTATTTCATATTTTGTTGGTATAATTAACAATGGTTTATTATGATATTGCCTGTTCTGTCTGTCATGGGTGATTTGTGATTAGCGTACGGATATGGTGTCTCAGCTCCGCCTATTTTGTCTGATCCCCTGTACAGGTGGTTGTGTGGAAGTGATTTGTAATGAGTTGGCGGGAGTAGAAGGGACACCGTTTTTGACCGTGGTCGTGATTATTATATGTAACAGAAAGAATTTCGAACATAATAAACATTTAAGTTGTTCTGCTGCTGCGTGTCCCAGACAATCTCTCCTCCTGACATAGTGGCTCGGATGCCACAACACCATCCAACATCTGATATCATTTAAATAATCTGAAAGCAGGCGTTGTTGGTGTAACTGAAATATAAAAGTGTTTATTATCTGCATAAAAGTGATACAAAATGTCTTTAAAGACAATTTTAAATGTTAAATACAAAATCAGTTAAATAATATAGTATAAAATATTAAATCTGCTCTATATGTGTGTGTGTGTGTGTCCCTACAGGGCTGAGTGCTGTCTCATCAGCTGCTGGACTTCAGTACTATTTTGTTTATGACAGGAAGAACTTTACTGAAGCCCAAAGATACTGCAGAGAGAAACACACAGACCTGGTCACTGTAGACAGCATGGAGGTTATGAATAACCTCACCAACATGGCAGATTTAGACAACATGTTCTACTCCAACAACAGCTACGTGAGTTCACTTTTCTCTCTTTCATCTCAAAGTCTTTCTGACAGGAGGTTTGAAACCCTCCATAGGAACTAATAACTAGATGTAGAGCAGTAAAAAGTAGAATATTTATCTTTGAAATGTAGTAGAAGTCTAAAGTGTTTGAGTTTAACCTTCAGCAGACAGTGTTTCCCTGTTGAGCTGCAGCAGAGGGATGGAAACAAAAGAAGATTATGTGTTAGAAAGACTAACA
This sequence comes from Perca flavescens, assembly GCF_004354835.1. Classification (NCBI taxonomy): domain Eukaryota; kingdom Metazoa; phylum Chordata; class Actinopteri; order Perciformes; family Percidae; genus Perca; species Perca flavescens. The sequence goes on along the minus strand of NC_041337.1, from coordinate 38,930,718 downwards.
AGACATTAAAACATAGATACATCTAATGCAGTAAAACAAATCTAAAACATCCCAAAACAGTATTTACAACAACAGAGATCTATGTTCTCGAGAAGCTAACTGAAAATCAGTTTGAGTGATCAGAAGCTATTGCTGGTAATGAGTTATTAAAGGAGGGTAACAGAATGAAGGAGTCGTAGAGGATCAGACTGATAGTATCAAGACTGGAGATGGAAAGATTAGGTAAACATCTGGTCTTCAACAAAAAGCTAGAGCAGAGTCTAATTCTTTATATCACAATCAGAGAGCCTGGATAGGACTGTCTGGTGGCAGCTGGAGGTGGTCTCTGTCAGACCCAAGTTTCTACAAACCCGGGGAGACGGAGTTCAGACGATGGAGGGCTGGACAACCAACCATTGGATACAGTAAAAAGCCTGCACAGGGATGGGTCCTTCTAATGGACTCTGGTACGACGACAGTTGTGACAAAATCCATTCTGCAGTCTGCGTAGATGTCAGAGGTGAGAATATTAACTAGTGAAGTTTCTCTTCTCTGCTTCTCTTTGCCTCTTTGTTTTCATTATTCAGGCCTCTGTAGTATCAGTCAGTCACTCTGACAAAAAGCAGCTTTCACACAGGTTAGTGCCGTTCAAAGAGCTTTACAGCTGACAGCAGCAGATAAATTAACCTGAGAGAATATTAATATGCAGAAACACAACAATACAATATCATCTTGTTTTTGACATTGTTTTGTAGATTTAATAATAACCCTGAGGCCATTTTTACAATTCCTTGTCCATCCGTGGTTTTATTTTCTAAAAAAGCTTGTAAATCATCAAACCTGTTGTCTACAGTCAATCTGTGAACATCATTTTTTCAGGAAAAACTGGGCTATTAGAATATTTCTGTTGGGGTGAGGTCACTTGAATGTAAAAAAAGGATGTATGACTTTAAAGACAAATAAATCAATAAATAAAACCGAACATGAATCTCACAGATATGTATTGATATCACTAACAGAGCAATAAAAGCTAAGCCAATCTCCTGTCTGAAACACTTCTCATATGTCTTGGGTGTCAAACTGTGAAGAAATAAACATAACTTATACAGCTGACAAAATATATACATTTTTCAAAAAAAGTCCAAGGCTAAGTCAATCTCCTGTGTAAAACAGTTCTCCTATATATTTGGAGTCATCCAGTGCAACAATAAACATAATGAACATTATAACTCATATAAATGACAAACTATTTACATTTCTTCTCTCTTTTTCACTTTACTCTTTGTTCTCGCTCGGATTCCCTGGAGTGAACTCTCTTTTCCACTACATAGTCTTTGTGTTACGGACCTGCTTTCCCATTGGTTGAAAAATGTCAACACACTCTTGCAAAGCAGCATGGGAGATTTATACTAGACAGTAGCACAGATCTAGCGGCAGAAATGACCAAAAACGTGATAAATTATGGACATCAAGTGGATAAATCTTGGATGTAAGAGTTTGGATTTATTGCTCAACAACTCAGAAAAAAGGCACAAGTTCCAGGCTGGATAGAAACCCTTCTGTAAAGGCTAGAAAGACAACAAAGACAACCCCGTGATGGCTAACTCTTTAGCTTTTAGCAGGAATAATCGATAAGAAGCTAGCCTACATTTTACGGTTATTAAATTATCTAAATATGAATCAGAGGTGCCATTTGGGATCGTGGACGATCCTTTAGGGTTCTGAGGTTAAGGACATTTCTTATTAATGTGGAGAGACTATTGGTAAATAAAGTTATTCATTAGTTAGTTTATTGATGTGGTTCTTTATATCTCAGTGGATTTATTGTAGATATTATAAAGACATGAATCACAGATGTGGATGATGGGAGGATGTATGTTATGCTGCCTCTACACTTCTCTGTGCTTCATTTGCAGGGTCAGATGTGACTTTTGTCTTCATAAACACCTCTATGACATGGACTCAAGCCCAGAGCTACTGCAGAGCTCACCACACAGACCTGGCCAGTGTGAGGAACATGACAGAGAACCAGAAGGTGCAGGCTGCTGGAGGAGGACCCTTTGTCTGGATCGGCCTTTCCAGAGACACCTGGAAGTGGTCAGATGGAAGTACCTCCTCATTCAGCTTCTGGAAGACCGGGCAACCTGATAACAACAAAGGGAACAAGACTTGTGTGGCTGCAGACTTCAGCCAATCAGGAGCCTGGGAGGACTGGCCCTGTGACATGGAGAGAGCTTTCATTTGCTACGGTCCAGGTGAGTGCTAACCCGGGATTCAAACGGCTTTTTTTAAGTTTTCTCAAGATGTTTTTAACAGAATGAGTGAAAATCTTCCTTTTATTTCTATAAACTGTGCAAAATAACAGATGTGTCCTCTTATCGAAAGTGACTCTGAAACTCTATTTTATCTCAAAGAACAAAGTTAGATGTTTAAAACAAATCCCACATCTAAATAAATAAATTAATAGAAACAAATCTCTTCAAATAAATAAACTAAGAAGACTTAGTGATGTCTAAAGTCAAACAAGGTCAATCTAAAGTAGATTACACTCTAGGAAGTTTAAAAACTGCATCAACATTCATTTCTTATCTCAACCGGTTGTTATCTTTACACATTTATTGAACTCATGAAGTTTGTTTGATTTTTACAAAGTGGTTCCTGTTTCAAAGAAAGTGCTGAAAGTGAAGTTTGAGAACAAGAAGAATCTGGATCTGAATGACCCTGCTGTGATGGAGGCCATGTTGAAGCAGGTACATCAGGTTTTATACTTTTATACTAAAACAGAACAACCAAATGACTCTTAAAAGCAAATTAAAAGAAGATAAAACTTTATTCACCTTCCAGCATTAAATAAACTGTGTGAGGAGGAATCAGATAAAGAAATAGTTAGAACAACAAATACAGCTAAATAAGAACATTTAAAAGCTATATATATTATACACATTACATCACTTTGGTCAGATACATGACATGAGCTTTGTGCATAAGTAGAGAGTCTAGTAGTGGCACTCTGAGGGAGAATTAGGATGAATCAACACAGCTTCTCTCTCTCTCTCTCTCTCTCTCTCTCACCCCCTGGTTTTAATTTGCGCCCCCCCCACCCCCTTATTTGTGTGTCAGCTGAAACAGAAGCTGAGGGCCCAGGGGCTGGACGACAACATCAAACTGAGCTGGAGGAAGCAGGCCGATGGAAAAGTCTTCCACAAGGAAGACAAGAAGACCAACAAGAGGAGGAGGAAGAGGGAGGAGCTGTAATGTTGAGTTGCTGCATCTGTTTTCATCAGAGAAAAGTCTGGTTCTTTGCAAACAGAAATACTAAATATATTCACAGCTTCTAGCTTCTCAAACATGAAGATTTGATGCTTTTTTGTCATATTTGGTGATAAACTTAATATATTTTAGCTTCAGACTGTTAGAATAAAACAAGACTTTATTATTTATCTGATTTATCAGCTTTGGGGAAATATAACCTGATGTTTTTACTGATTCACTGTTTCTTCTTTAAAATGTATTTTAATGAGATAAAATATCTTTCTTTGTTTGAGAAAGGGTTTTCCACACGGGGAGCGACCCTTGGCCTGGAAAAGTCATTTCCACAAGGAACGCCAGGCGATCAATGAGTGGTAACCATGGAGATACTGTATCCCTGCTGTACAACTGATGATGAGATCAGCTGTGATTTCATATCACCCTTTCACAGGTGGATTTATAACATAGTGGTAATCCTAGTCTTTCCTAACCACAGACAAACAACATAAAGTTAGCTACATTAGCATAGTTAGCTACATTAGCATAGTTAGCTACATTAGCATAGTCATGATTACAGACGTCTTGTGCCGTTGCTTGACAAGCAAATCCTGGCTCTGTTCTGATAACTTTTTAGAAAAAACTTTTATATTTTAGAAAAACAATCAAACAGAAGAGGAAGTTTTTATTTTGAATCATGCCAAAATCTCACACACACACACATGTTTTACTCACTGATTCACAATCAAACTCAGTGTTTTGCAAATACAAAACATCATTCACAAACTAATGCATTTTCTGCAAATAAGAAACCTACCTATCAAACAAATACAGTATGTTTCACACATACAAAAAGAAAACGGATTTCTTCAATGACAAAAAAAATTCCTTCAAGTCATGTGACTTTTGGCACAAATTTTGCTAAAAATACCCATAATGGCAAAGCTGTATACAGCTTCTCTGTAGGCTACAGAAAGAAAATGCTGTGATCAGGGAATCTGTTCTCTGATGATGTCACTGACCTACATAGTCCGTGGGCCCGTCACAAATTTTTGGCGAATCTGTGAAACTGCCACAGATGTTGAGTTAAGGGGCCGTGTTCATTTCACAGAATTCTTTGAGACCGGCAGCCTGTACTACGAAGCAAGATCACCATGCTGGATTTCTTTCAGTTACCCGGCTTCACCTAGCCTATACAGCTTTGCTATTATTGGTAGTTTTTGTTTTAATCAACATTTATTCACCAGATCTTATCATGGTTTAATTGTATTACTTTTGATGTTATTATTTCGGTCTATTTCAGCCAAGGAAGCGGGATTGCTTTGTTTATTAATATTTTGTAAACTATAATGCTACACCTAGCAACATGTATGTAGATATTATCATAGTATGCGTTTCTTTATTTTAATAATATTATTTTGGTGAAACATTACAGTAGGAACACGATATGATCAGAGCTGGGCGTATGCAAAGCCGATTTCCCACAATGCAATGCCAGCATTCATTTCAGAGAATCAGACAACGATCAGCGGGTATTTAACGCCAGTATCGCTTCAATGTGTGAATTACAGGACATTTGTTAGAAAATTTACTGGCATCTGTGTGTGGATCAGCAAGGTGGAAAATTAGTGTCAAAAGTCACGTGACAGTTTTTGTACTTGTATAATTTCTTTTTGTACTTGAAGGATTTTTACGTGTGTGTTTTCTTTTGTACTTGAAGGATATTTTTGTGATTGAAGAAATCCGTTTCTTTGTATGTGTGAAACATACTGTATTTGTTTGATAGGTAGGTTTCTTATTTGCAGAACAAAATGCATTAGTTTGTGAATGATGTTTTGTATTTGCAAACCACTGTGTGTGTGTGTGTGTGTGTGTGTGTGTGTGTGTGTGTGTGTGTGTGACTCCTTAGCGATTGCACCACATGAAGGCCCCCACCTTGGCGTGTGTGTAAGTAAAATAACAGTTTCTGCCTAAGAAACAAGAAGACACCCCTCACCCGTGAGGATAGGATAAGTATAAGATAAGATAGGACTCAGTAATCTTTGTTTAACTGAACTCTTCGTCTCGGATTGATCCAATGAAAGAAGCGGTTATTAATAAATTAGAGTCAGATTGGACAGGCCTTAGGGCCTCATTTGGACAAATTTCTTACAGCGTGACGAGTACGAACCCAACAGTTTCACGGGGCTTCGCCCGCTTGTGCGTGACCTATACAGTTTTCAGATGTGATCCAGAATGAAAATCTGCAGAATTGAACCGATTGTTTATCAGGTTGGAGGTGGAGATGTTTTATTTTAATTTGTTTAAAATCTGGGTAATATTCTGTCTGCAGATTCTGTGTGGCTCTGGTTATTAGAGATGCAAACTTTAAACATTTCCCTAAAACTTGATGTGACTGTAACATCTTCCAGACAGAAACACTAAATATATTCACAGCTTCTCAAACAGGAAGATTTAGATGCTTTTCTTTGTTATATTTGATCATAAACTTAATATATTTGGGCTTTAGACTGTTGTTAGAATAAAACAAGACTTTAGTATTTATCTGATTTATCATCTGTGGGGAAATATAACCAACATGTTTTACTGATTTCTGATATTTGATGTTTATGTTTTTCAGGTTGTGGTGGAGATGTTTTAACATTAACATTATTTAATTTGTTTGAAATATAAATGATCTTTAATGTTGAATGTTTACAATCTATATTCATCAGACTAAATCTCTTTCTTCATGTGAGAGTAATATTATAAAGTAATTATATGAATGATTGTTGTTCTGTCACCTTATTATTAGAGATGTAAACTTTAAACATTTACCTAAAGTTAGTCATCAGACTTGTTACATCTTCTAAACTAAAATACTAAATATTTACAGCTTCCAGCTTCTTCAAGATGAAGATTTGAGCATTTTTATTTGTCACATTTGGTCATAAACTTAATATATTTTAGTAAGAAATAAGAGTTGTTTAAGAGTGAATTTGAATACAAATTGTTTGTTCTTATTAATTTAATAAAGTTGTGAAAGATGAACTAACAAAAAGAGTTTGAATCTTTTCTTTAACTATTTAAAACATGAGTTGGTGGTTAGCAGAATGACTCAGCATTTTCTGTTTCTATTAGTTGTGTTCTTGCTTTGAACAAGAAGAAACAGAAACTTCCTGTCTCTTACCTGTATTCTGTTACCAGGTGTGTCTCTAGGATGTGTGATGGTGTTATTCCTGTCTCTTACCTGTATTCTGTTACCAGGATGTGTCTCTTAGGATGTGTGTCTCTAGGATGGTGTTATTCCTGTCTCTTACCTGTATTCTGTTACCAGGTGTGTCTCTAGGATGTTAGCCCAGATCTTGCCAGCAGAGGGCTCTCTCCCTCTCTACATTATACCGGGCCAGTGATTCCCAACCAGAGGAAGATAGGGACAGATTGTAGAGCAGCTCAACTCATTTACAGTTGTTCTCAGTCGCTTTGGGACATTTCTCAAGTCACTTGTGCTCAAGATAAAAGCAAGTTATCATTGTTTTGGTCAAATCCCAATAGCTTTGTTACATGTCCATGTAAATCTTGTCTTTCACTACTTTCAAAGTGGTTTGTTATTATTGTCTGACCTCCACGGAGGAGCAGCAGAGAGCGTGGCTGTGTGGACGTGCGCGCCCAGGAACATCACGTGTTGTTCCACTCAATATGATCATAACTCAGCTGTTTTCATATCAGAGGACAGATGATGTGGAGCTGCTTCCAAACAGAAGAGAAGACAGAGAAACAGCAGCAGCAGCAAGGGTACAGGTAGGTTATTATGGGCTGGATGAAGGGCCAGCTGATTGGTTCATGAGAAAAGGGAAGAAGTCTACATGATAAGTTGTGAACACAGTTTAAATATGATCACATTAAATGTTCTTCTTGAATCTCTTTTATATCCAAACTAAATAAACTGGTGTTGGGACTGATATTTCAGAAATGTAATCCAATCAGAACCTTGAGAATATGAATACATTTAGGAATCATTGGAGATACCCAGCCCTAGTATTTTCATATTGGGTTTGACAATTAAGCACTGTTCTTCTTCTTTTCTTTAAACTATGAAGGTCATGGTGGAGGCCACATGTTTTTAAAAAGACCATCTGTCCCAGGTGAACATCAGATGGGGGGGGGCTCAACACTGAAGCTACTTCCAGAGTTAGAGACCTGCTTCCTCTCTACTTCCAGAGGTAGAGACCTGCTTTCTCTCTACTTCCAGAGGTAGAGACCTGCTTCCTCTCTACTTCCAGAGGTAGAGACCTGCTTTCTCTCTACTTCCAGAGGTAGAGACCTGCTTCCTCTCTACTTCCAGAGGTAGAGACCTGCTTTCTCTCTACTTCCAGAGGTAGAGACCTGCTTCCTCTCTACTTCCAGAGGTAGAGACCTGCTTCCTCTCTACTTCCAGAGGTAGAGACCTGCTTTCTCTCTCACTCCAGAGGTAGAGACCTGCTTCCTCTCTACTTCCAGAGGTAGAGACCTGCTTCCTCTCTACTTCCAGAGGTAGAAACTTAATTCCAGAGGTAGAGACCTGCTTCATGCTTCCAGAGGTCCTCTCTACTTCCAGAGGTAGAGACCTGCTTCATCTCTACTTCCAGAGGTAGAGACCTGCTTCCTCTCTACTTCCAGAGGTAGAGACCTGCTTCATCTCTACTTCCAGAGGTAGAGACCTGCTTCCTCTCTACTTCCAGAGGTAGAGACCTGCTTCCTCTCTACTTCCAGAGGTAGAGACCTGCTTCCTCTCTACTTCCAGAGGTAGAGACCTGCTTCATCTCTACTTCCAGAGGTAGAGACCTGCTTCATCTCTACTTCCAGAGGTAGAGACCTGCTTCCTCACGCTGCACCGCCTGCTTCATCTCTCGCTGCTAGTACCTTTACTGCAGTAAGGTCTGAATGCAGGACTTTCACTTGTAATGGAGTATTTTCACAGTGTGTGATAGTACCTTTACTGCAATAATGTCATGAAGCCACAAGTGGGGAAGTGACAAGACTGTGTGAATGGGGGTTTCTGGAAGCTTGTCCTTCTTTTCCTCTCTCTCTCTCTCTCTCCCTCTTGTTTTTCCCTACCCTCACAGTCCTGTGTGTGGGCCGGCCTCTCCTGGGACGACACCCAGCTGTAGGCAATTCCTAATCACTCTCCTGTTTCCCGTGGCTCATCAGCGCAGCGTCTTAAGCTTTGGCTTCTCTCTGTTCGGTGCGGATTGCAACATCCAGCTAGTCTTTCTCTCCTAAAATGTTGAAACCCGCTGCTTTAATACTATCTTTTTGTGCTCCGAAGGAAACTACTGTGTTCCGCTGAGTTTTGACCAGCCTGCTGACCCCTCTCTTCACCTACCACCAGCTGCCGTGCATGCCTCGTCATCCCTGCCTGTGTCTGCTACCTGCTCTGTCCCTGAGAGGATTCCTCCACCAGCCCAGTTTGGCTGCATTCCCCAGTTTAGAAATAAATTGTTCTAAATCTTCAAACTGCCTATCTGTTTGCTTTTGGTATCAAGCTGCAAATTCTGACAAGTAAAGGCTCTGTATTTCTCTCAGGTGTGTTTCTGTGTTACCTGACAGCAGCCATCTCCGCATCGCTCCGCAGCCAAACAAACAGCGCCACGCACACGGGGGCGCGCATGGAGAGACACGAGGAGACCCGGGAGCGAGCCACGGGCCAACACGGTTACACAAAACACAGAAAACACACAAAGAAGAGAAGGAGACACACAGGAACAGGTGAGTTTCTGCTGGTGGTGTGTTAGCTGTCAGGAAGTGAACGATGTGCACATGCGTTGTCCGGTGTGCTGACGAGTTAGCAAATGTCCCGCCCTACTCTGCCTTTCTCTGCCTGTGATTGGCTAACCCTGGTATTCTTACCCTAACCAATCCAACTAAAGAAGGCAACGAGTAGTAGAAAGTTTGATCAATGATTCTGCGATATATAATATATTATTGAATTATAATTATAGATGCATTCATGTTTGCATCACATCTAGTTGTATCCATCCATTTTCTGCCTCTTATGTGCTCTGAGTCCCGGATAATTGACAATTATCTGCCCCGATAATAGGCCAGGCCGATAATGAGTTGACCCCTAAAGTAGATGTTCACGCTGCTTGCAACATTCAAATCATTCTGTGTTTGCATAGAAAGTCAAAGCAGCGTTGGAGGAAGTATTCAGATCCTTCTCTGGAAATGAACTAGTGACTAAATGTGGCGTAATACAGCTCTTCTCTCTGTAGGACATGGATGTTGTTATACATGGACATTAAGTGTAATAAACTAAGGTAAAAGTACGAATACCACACTGTCAAACTACAATAATACGAGATAAAGTCCTGCATTGAAAATATTACTTTAATAAAAGTAATTATAATCCAGAAAATGTACTTGCTCAACTTATCAACATAAAATAAGATTGACTTTATTGATCTAAAGGAAATTAGTCTTGGACACATCCATTATCTGCTGTTAGGAAATACAACACAACATAGATCATACACACAAACAAACATACAGAACACAGACTGGTACTACTCTGCATGGACACACTCGTAACATTGACCCACTCGTTGCATGGACGCACAAGACAACAAGACAGTGGGCCAAGTCCGTCTATCTCGTTTAGTTTTTGATTTGATAGTTTCCCAGCAGCTGTCTTTGCTACTTGTCCCCTTGTGTATTTATATTATGTCTAGTAATGTTATCCACTTGCACTGATATACTATATTAATACAGTGTATATGCTGTCTAGCCTGGATGCCAGCCAAACTTAGCCCCACCCACAATATTTGAGGTCGGGAAGTTTGGTCTGGACCTGATCCGTTGTGGAGCAACTATGCTTGAACCAGAGCTGTTCAGACCACTCAAATTATCAGGGGGCTTCATACGATGATGCACAGATGATCAACAGTAACCGAATCAGCCACGTCACCGAAGAGCGCTTGGGTTGAATTTATTTACAACTCCATTGCTCTGATTGGTTATAGGTCTATCCATTTGGGCATTTTCTTTCCTGGTTCGGTTGAAGCATGTCCCATAATCGCAGCCCAACGGAGCAGTATCAGACTCCTATCCTGACTAGAATCTGAGTATGACTGTGTCAGGCCACATTCTGTCTGCAATGTTAATGAATAACTTCTACATCCCCTACACTTCTCCACTGCAGTGTGCTGCAATGTTTCTGAGACAATGAAGCACTACTTGTTCTATTTGACATGATGCATGATATGCATAATGCACCAATACACACAGAGACTGAGTGTTTTATAGGAAGAGCCTCTCTGCCTCTCTAGTGATAGACATATCACTCCAGAACTGGTTGTGTTTAGATAGTGGAATGGAAGTAATTGTACAACCTTTTCAATTGTCACCATTGTAATTAATGGGATCTAAAGAATTCAATAAATAATATGTGCGCGCATGCTCAAAAGCAAAAAAAAAGCAATCTCTAAGAATGAAACTCATGCATCAGAATGAAATAGGATAACTCCTAGTAGATGACATTTGGGAATAGCCCAGAGTCCAGGGTTAGCCAAACAATAAGTCAAATTGGGGTAGAAACCTTAATTCTGATTGGCTGGGTGACGTTTTCGGAATAGAAGGAGTTTCTGGTGCAGCCATGGGTATACATTACAGAGAACAGCCACTACTTGCTCAGATTTCATTGGGTTCCAGCTAGAGATGGTCCGATACCATTTTTTGCTTCCCGATACCGATTCTGATACCTGAACTTGCGTATCGGCCGATACAGAGTACTGATCTGATATCAGTGTGTCATATATTTTATTATGTTTTAACAGCTCTATACTACTATCCCTGTATGTGGATAGTAGTATGTGATGTTATTCTATCTTTGTTGTTGGTCTGGCACAGGTTAAACTCTTTGTGAAACATGAACATGCCCCAGAACTTTCTTTTATTCTCCAGTTTGACAGTCAGTTATAACGGAAAAAGATCATAAACTACTTCAACGTAGATTTTCTTTAGGGCTTTATTATGTGGAATCGGATCGGTGTATAAACTCCACTTCTTCCCGATACCAGCATTTTAGGCAGTATCGGAGCCGAACAAATTTTGCCCAACTTGTCTGGGAAAAGGGGGCTACAGGGCTTTTTTTACACTTGAAGTTAAGTGGATACAACACCTCATTTTTACCTCAGTATTACTAGCACGAGCACTTTGATACTTATAAGATGTGTTGTGTACGTTTTGTTTTGTTACATTGTGTTGATGGGTTAGAATAGAAAGACAAAACTCTACATCCTACCACTGAAATTGAGGCTAGCTCATCATAATCTGCTGTATAAGAGCAAGTTCGTCTGTACAAAATCTTATTTTACACAACATGTTTAATGATTAAAGCAAAGATTAATACTCAAGAACGCAGCTTCAAGGTCACCAACAAAGATTGATTTCATGCAAATAACTGTTTACTCTGACGTATTTCCATTTCCAAATGATTCTGAACAATTAGTGAAATGAGCAGCGACCTGTCTGAAGTCCCACAGTGAGGAGGACGGAGAGGAGACAAGATGGACAAACTTCTTCTGCTCATCATGGCTGCATCAGGTGAGTGTTTATTAGGTTTTATAAATGTTTATAGTCTTTTATTACACATCTATATATCCTTGTGGCTACAGAACTCTTATCAGAATAATATTATGACACACTTTAGTTAAATTATTATCTTAGGTTGGGAATTGGTATGGTTACAGACTCAATTGTTGGCAAATTATCAAAGATGTTTATCAACATTAAAAAAAGTATTTAATATTAATAACTTTATCAATTAACAACTATCAAAACGGGACACCACCCTGGACTCAGGGACCAATAGAAAAAGAGTCTCAAACGTGGTCTCTTTTAAATACAGATCTCAATAATGTCATTAACTTATCTTTGTAGCTTTCAAAGGGACACAAGAAGGGCGAAAGATCGAGCACTAACCTGAATAATCCATCTGTTAATACAATATACAAATAATCCCAGACAACTACTAGTTATAGAATTTATTTAACTTCAAAAATACTGATGATCAATCAATACTCTTTCAATCGTCTTTGAAACCTTAAAACCTTGATCTCTGTGGTGGTGTAAATAACCCCTCTCTTGGTTTTCCTCGAGATTCTAACTTAGCGTGGCGTTACAGCAGAATCTGAGGCTTGTTAACGGTGGAGAGGGTTTATTCTCCGCTACTCTCTGCGACCAAGCAGCTGACTCCGCGGTGCGATAGTCCCACGCTCTGTCCCTCCACAGGAATATGATTAATGTCTTGATATCATATCGCCGTAGTGGGGTGACAAAAGCAGGATTATGGCATCGCTTGTACAGTAATTATTCCTCCTCGGGGGGAGGTATCAGTTACAGTTCAACACAACTTTCAACAATAGTTTGATCAGGGATATTCTTCACAGCAATACTTTTACTCATTAATAAAACACACTAGTTGTAAAGTCTGCCCAGTCCGTTAGTTTGTCCGGTGGATTTTCTCCGGTGAAAAGAACAGAGATTATCGACCCGTACCGTCCAGGGCGGTGGAGCGGGAACACGGTCCAGTCGATTTGCAGGAACAAAATGCACGTTGTCTCCTTTTCCTTGAAACGGGCTGATTTAAAACTCATTCATATTCCACTTCATGTGAAATAAAAGTGGAATTTAAACTTCATTCAAAATGAATTATTTTCGGTATACTAAATGCTGAAGGAATTTATTTTTCTGTTGTTCAGTCTGGAGTAAGTTAATGATTAGCAACGACATTAATTTGGATGCATATTTATTTTTTGTGTGTGTGTGTGTGTGTGTCTCTAGAGATAGAATTCAAATTCCCTCCCTCACCCCTACACAGACGAGCACGCACACACAGAGACACGGACACACAAACACAGAGACACGGACACACACACAAACACACACACACAGGTAAACATAGAGACGCACACACACAAACACAGGCACATACAGAGACACAGACACACACAAAGACGGACACACACAGGCGCACACACACACGGACACACACACAAAGATGGACACACACCCACCCACACACACACACCAACACACATAGACGCAGACAAACACACAACGACGGACACACACACACAAACACACACACACATACAAACACACACACACACACACACACACACACACACACACACACACACACACACACACACACACACACATGTTTAGTAACAGACTGATCCTGCAGCGCTCCAGAATCCAGCAGCAGCAGCAACAAGGAGAACAGCTGGTTAACTCAGACACACACACATAGAGACACACACATAGAGAGACACACAGACTAACACACACAAACACACACAAACACACACACACACAAACACACACACACACACACACACACACACACACATGTCATATGAGAATATGAAGCAGGTTAATAGAAAGGACAATGTCTCCATATGGTGGAGAATAGTAACAACTACTAATGTGAAGGGTCTGGACCCTCGATAGAAACATGTTGGTCCTGATCAGATAGAAATAATGGGTTTAATTCTCCAATGGGATGGGTCCTCTAAGGGATAACATATTGGTGTTCCCTGTGTTATAATGGGTTTCAATGGGACATATTGGTCCTCTAAGTGTCCCTGTGTTATAATGGGTTTCAATGGGACATATTGGTCCTCTAAGTGTCCCTGTGTTATAATGGGTTTCAATGGGACATATTGGTCCTCTAAGTGTCCCTGTGTTATAATGGGTTTGAATGGGACATATTGGTCCTCTAAGTGTCCCTGTGTTATAATGGGTTTCCTCTAATAATGGGGGACATATTGGTCCTCTAAGTGTCCCTGTGTTATAATGGGTTTGTCATATTGGTCCTCTAAGTGTCCCTTGTTATAATGGGTTTGAATGGGACATATTGGTCCTTATTTTGTTATAATGGGTTTCAATGGGACATATTGGTCCTTTTCCCTGTGTTATAATGGTTTTCAATGGGACAATCTAATGGGTTTCAATGGGACATATTGGTCCTCTAAGTGTCCCTTGTTATAATGGGTTTCAATTTTGGTCCTCTAAGTGTGACTGTTCTTTAATTAAACATTTTTTACTCATATCCTGAACTTTAAACCTTCAAGAACTCATGTTGTCTCATGTTGTCATTAACACAGACAACATTATGAAATAAATAACAATGAAAAGGACAAACATGTCTCTAGTGAGGAACAGAAGTTGAGCCAAAGTGATGTCCAGTTGAGTCAGATGGTTTCAGATCTGCTTCAATATAGATAAACATTACAGAGATAATAATATAACATGTAATACAGAACAGCTGACATGATCAACCAAAGTCAGGTATAGAAATAGGAAGTTTAGAGGAACATCATTACTTCAGTTTGGTTTCCATTTATTGATCTGTTGGAGCCATTTATGCTATCTCATGTTATTTCATATTTTGTTGGTATAATTAACAATGGTTTATTATGATATTGCCTGTTCTGTCTGTCATGGGTGATTTGTGATTAGCGTACGGATATGGTGTCTCAGCTCCGCCTATTTTGTCTGATCCCCTGTACAGGTGGTTGTGTGGAAGTGATTTGTAATGAGTTGGCGGGAGTAGAAGGGACACCGTTTTTGACCGTGGTCGTGATTATTATATGTAACAGAAAGAATTTCGAACATAATAAACATTTAAGTTGTTCTGCTGCTGCGTGTCCCAGACAATCTCTCCTCCTGACATAGTGGCTCGGATGCCACAACACCATCCAACATCTGATATCATTTAAATAATCTGAAAGCAGGCGTTGTTGGTGTAACTGAAATATAAAATTGTTTATTATCTGCATAAAAGTGATACAAAATGTCTTTAAAGACAATTTTAAATGTTAAATACAAAATCAGTTAAATAATATAGTATAAAATATTAAATCTGCTCTATATGTGTGTGTGTGTGTGTGTCCCTACAGGGCTGAGTGCTGTCTCATCAGCTGCTGGACTTCAGTACTATTTTGTTTATGACAGGAAGAACTTTACTGAAGCCCAAAGATACTGAGAGAAACACACAGACCTGGTCACTGTAGACAGCATGGAGGTTATGAATAACCTCACCAACATGGCAGATTTAGACAACATGTTCTACTCCAACAACAGCTACGTGAGTTCACTTTTCTCTCTTTCATCTCAAAGTCTTTCTGACAGGAGGTTTGAAACCCTCCATAGGAACTAATAACTAGATGTAGAGCAGTAAGAAGTAGAATATTTATCTTTGAAATGTAGTAGAAGTCTAAAGTGTTTGAGTTTAACCTTCAGCAGACAGTTTCCCTGTTGAGCTGCAGCAGAGGATGGAAACAAAAAAAGAAGATTATGTGTTAGAAAGACTAACAAGACATTAAAACATAGATACATCTAATGCAGTAAAACAAATCTAAAACATCCCAAAACAGTATTTACAACAACAGAGATCTATGTTCTCGAGAAGCTAACTGAAAATCAGTTTGAGTGATCAGAAACTATTGCTGGTAATGAGTTATTAAAGGAGGGTAACAGAATGAAGAGTCGTAGAGGATCAGACTGATAGTATCAAGACTGGAGATGGAAAGATTAGGTAAACATCTGGTCTTCAACAAAAAGCTAGAGCAGAGTCTAATTCTTTATATCACAATCAGAGAGCCTGGATAGGACTGTCTGGTGGCAGCTGGAGGTGGTCTCTGTCAGACCCAAGTTTCTACAAACCCGGGAGACGGAGTTCAGAGTTCAGGCTGACAACCAACCATTGGATACAGTAAAAAAGCCTGCACAGGGATGGGTCCTTCTAATGGACTCTGGTACGGCGACAGTTGTGACAAAAGCCATTCTGCAGTCTGCGTAGATGTCAGAGGTGAGAATATTAACTAGTGAAGTTTCTCTTCTGCTTCTCTTTGCCTCTTTGTTTTCATTATTCAGGCCTCTGTAGTATCAGTCAGTCACTCTGACAAAAGCAGCTTTCACACAGGTTAGTGCCGTTCAAAGAGCTTTTACAGCTGACAGCAGCAGATAAATTAACCTGAGAGAATATTAATATGCAGAAACACAACAATACAATATCATCTTGTTTTTGACATTGTTTTGTAGATTTAATAATAACCCTGAGGCCATTTTACAATTCCTTGTCCATCCGTGGTTTTATTTTCTAAAAAGCTTGTAAATCATCAAACCTGTTGTCTACAGTCAATCTGTGAACATCAT
>NC_041337.1:38896934-38909434 GCF_004354835.1 Perca flavescens | reverse complement strand
GTACTTTTACTTTAGTTTATTACACTTAATGTCCATGTATAAAAACATCCATGTCCTACAGAGAGAAGAGCTGTATTGTGCCACATTTAGTCACTAGTTCATTTCCAGAGAAGGATCTGAATACGTCCTCCAACGCTGCTTTGACTTTCTATGCAAACACAGAATGATTTGAATGTTGTAACAAACTCCTGAGAGGAACTGCTGCAAGCAGCGTGAACATCTACTTTAGGGGTCAACTCATTATCAGCCTGGCCAATTATCAGGGCAGATAACTGTCAATTTGCAAATTATCTGTATCTGTGTATTATTTTTACCAATAACTGATGAATTAATTAAAAAGTGCTACAGCTCTGTGTGTCTCCCTCCGTTTCTCTCACACCTGAGTCTCACTTAATGCTCCGCCCACAACACCATCTGATTGGCTAGATGTTATACAAGTACTATCCAATCAACACTCATCCCCCCCTTCAAAAGGTAAGGCTGCAGGAATTTACAAAGTAGAAAGGTTGTAATCTTCCACACTGAAGATGGAAAAACAGCCCAATCCTGTGATCTATTTCTATAATGACGAGCCTGCCCATATATATATTTATATATATATATATATATATATATATATATATATATATATATATATATATATATATATATATATATATAATATATTATATTAATATTAAAAAGAAAGAATAATGGAAATTGCAGTGTTAACAAGACCATTAGCATTCAGGGTCCCCCCAGTGTATTACAAGTCTCTGGGAACCATTGTTTGATGTATTTTAAACTACAGTTACAGTGAGACGCCTCGGTGGGAAACTTGGGCTCTACATTATAAACTGCAGTAAAAGTACTAACATTGTACTCACTGTACTCCACTACAAGTTAAAGTCCTGCATTCAGACCTTACTGCAGTAAAGGTACTAGCAGTGAGAGATGAAGCAGGCGGTGCAGTGTGAGGAAGAAGGTCTCTACCTATCAGCTGGCCCTTCATCCAGCCCATAATAACCTACCTGTACCCTTGCTGCTGCTGCTGTTTCTCTGTCTCCTCTTCTGTTTGGAAGCAGCTCTACATCATCTGTCCTCTGATATGAAAACAGCTGAGTTATGATCATATTGAGTGGAACATTAAACTAGCAGCCAGAGAGTCTGTTTATCACACATTGTATTGTCAACTCGTTTTCATAACTCACACAATATTCTCCATTAAATATTCAGCTGATGGTCTGGAGTTACCTAGCAACAGTGTATATTACCGTTAGCTCAGTTAGCGTCAGGCTAACATCAACAGGTGTAGTAACAAAATATGATTAGGAGCTAATTGACTGAATCAACCAACTCAGTCTCCTTTCTTTTCTTTCTTTTCATCCACAACATTAAAGTCTTCTGCTGCTGCTGGCGGTTCACTTTGATTTTGACCAGGTGCTGCAGACCGAGATACCTCCTCACTGGAAGTTTCTATCCTTCTGTCAACTATTTTAGAGTGCACGTGATGTTCCTGAAAGGAGACAGGCAGAGAGCCCTCTGCTGGCAAGATCTGTGATAACATCCTAGAGACACACCTGGTAACAGAATACAGGTAAGAGACAGGAATAACACCATCACACATCCTAGAGACACACCTGGTAACAGAATACAGGTAAGAGACAGGAATAACACCATCACACATCCTAGAGACACACCTGGTAACAGAACAGGTAATACAGGAATAACACCATCACACATCCTAGAGACAAACAGAATACAGGTAAGAGACAAAGTCATCATGTGTTTGACACTTTATGTTTCTCTGAATTAAAGAATGTTTCTGTTTCTTCTTGTTCAATGCAAGAACACAACTAATAGAAACAGAAAATGCTGAGTCATTCTGCCAACCACAAACTCATGTTTTAAATAGTTAAAGAAAAGATTCAAACTTTTTGTTAGTTCATCATTTTATCAACTTTATTACATTTATAAGAAAAAACAAGTTGTATTAAAATTCACTCTTAAAACTCTTTTATTTCTTACTAAAATATATTAAGTTTATGACCAAATGTGACAAATAAAAATCCTCAAATCTTCATATTGAAGAAGCTGGAAGCTGTAAATATTTAGTATTTTAGTTTAGAAGATGTTACAGACACATAACAAGTCTCATGACTAACTTTAGGTAAATGTTTAAAGTTTGCATCTCTAATAAGGTGACAGAACAACAATCATACATATAATTACTTTATAATATTACTCTCACATGAAGAAAGAGATTTATGCTGCGTTCCAGACACAATTTTTAATCCGTAAGTTACGACTTTAAGTCACGACTCACGACTTGGTAGCGTTCCAGACAAAGTCACGAGCTGGCTAGCTAAACATTGTGCCGTTGGCAGGGTTCAAGTCAGGCTACCTAACGTTAACGTTAGCTAGCGCTAGCTGATACTAGCGATTTCTAGTACCTTTAGTAGTACCGTTATTTTTCACCGTTAATCACCGGCGTCTGTACAGCATCAACAGGGGGCGCCATTGTTGTTTGTGTGTGATATCAATAACTGTAACTGGGAGAACAACCATCTGGTACCAGTTCATGGGCAGTAAGTTACAGGTTTGACTGCCGCTCCAGAGCACTTTCAGGGGTAGAAGGTTGTAGAAACACGAGTTACAGCTTGCCTGATAAATACTAAAATATTGTTTTATTCTAACAACAGTATAAAGCCCAAATATATTAGGTTTATGTTCAATATAACAAAGAAAAGCATCAAATCTTCATGTTTGAGAAGCTGTGAATATATTTAGTGTTTCTGTCTGGAAGATGTTACAGTCACATCAAGTTTTAGGGAATGTTTAAAGTTTGCATCTCTAATAACCAGAGCCACACAGAATCTGCAGACAGAATATTACCCAGATTTTAAACAAATTAAAATAAAACATCTCCACCTCCAACCTGATAAACAATTCTGGATCACGGCTGAAAACATCTTCAGATTGAGTTTGTTTATAAGGTGACAGCACAACACTAATATATTCACATGATTATCTTCTATATCACTCATTTAGAGATATTCTGACTCATCACAGCCAGACGCCTTGTTAAGGCCTTTCCACACGGGGGCGATGGTCTCGGGCAGGTAGGTGGGGGGCAGTTTGACAGGCGACACAACAAGCGGGCACAACCCTGTGAAACTGTGGCGTTTGTCACATGCACACGCTGTAAAAATTTGTCTAAATGAGGCCCTAAGGCCTGTCCAATCTGACTCCAATTTATTAATTCCTGCTCCTTCTTTCATTTGACTTAAGTTTCCCAGAACACAAGGATCAGTCTGAGACGAAGAGTTCAGTTAAACAAAGATTACTGAGTCCAGCATAAGAGATACAACACAGCTGTGGGTTCACAAAAACAGAGTCTAAGTTTCCCTAGCATCCGATATCAAGTCAGAGCCCGGTCCAAGAAGTTGTCGAGATGTTGAATTATGAGCTCCGATCTATTCTCTCCCTCAAGCTTTTATCCGGGGGGGGGAAGGGAGCGGGGGTCTTCTTGTTGTCTTGTAGGCAGAAACTGTTATCTTACTTACACACACATGTGGTGCAACTTCCTAGGAGATGACTAACAACTCATTTGCAACGAGCACATGCATACATTTTGTTAATAAAATATTTCTACAACCCCTGCACACTGCCAGAGTTGAACTGTGTTGAACTTTTCTCTACACGAGCGACGCACAAATCAATGAACAAGAGATTGTTCTGTGTGTGATTTTACTAAATATAAAAGTGTTTTCTAAACAGTTATCACAACGGAGACAGCAGAGCTTCAGCTTGTCAGAGCATCGGCACAAGACGTCCGTAATCAAAAACCGTAATCATGACTATGCTAATGTAGCTAACTATGCTAATGTAGCTAACTTAAGCTATCAACAATAGCTGTTTGTTGTTAGGAAAGACTAGGATTACCACTATGTGTTATAAATCCGCCTGTGATTATGGAGATATGAAACCACAGTCAGCTGATCTCATCCAGTTGTACAGCAGGGATACAGTATCTCCATGGTTACCACTCATTGATCGCCTGGCGTTAACTCGCGGAGCGTTGTCATCACATGACGCGACTACGCAGGCCAAGGGTCGCTCCCCGTGTGAAAAACCCTTTACTCTCAAACAAAGAAAGATATTTTATCTCATTAAAATACATTTTAAAGAAGAAACAGTGAATCAGTAAAACATGTTGGTTATATTTCCCCAAAGCTGATAAATCAGATAAATAATAAAGTCTTGATTTATTCTAACAGTCTGAAGCTCAAATATATTAAGTTTATCACCAAATATGACCAAAAAAAACATCAAATCTTCATGTTTGAGAAGCTAGAAGCTGTGAATATATTTAGTATTTCTGCTTGCAAAGAACCTGACTTTTCTCTGATGAAAACAGACGCAGCAACTCAACATTACAGCTCCTCCCTCTTCCTCCTCCTCTCGTTGGTCTTCTTGTCTTCCTTGTGGAAGACTTTTCCATCGGCCTGCTTCCTCCAGCTCAGTTTGATGTTGTCGTCCAGCCCCTGGGACCTCAGCTTCTGTTTCAGCTGAGACACAAAACTTATTTTATCTGATTTGTTTTTTCATAAAGGTAAAACAGTATAAAACCTGATTTACCTGCTTCAACATGGCCTCCATCACAGCAGGGTCATTCAGATCCAGATTCTTCTTGTTCTCAAACTTCACTTTCAGCACTTTCTTTGAAGTAGACACCACTTTGTAAAAATCAAACAAACTTTATGAGTTCAAACATTTCTGTGTGGAAAATAATCATCATCCTGTTCATTCCTCATCATCAGTTTAAACAATAGATTCAACACTAAGTGATCATCTGCAGCTGATCACCACTGCATGCTAACTTTACTAACTATTCCATGGAAATGATCCACATCATCATGTTCACATTTACTCTCCACAACCTGATGTCTGGTGTTTAGAGTCCCGGGTTAGAACTAGGGAGGTAACGATGGTTAAATATGGATATAAATGTGTAAAGATAACAACCGGTTGAGATAAGAAATGAATGTTGATGCAGTTTTTAAACATCCTAGAGTGTAATCTACTTTAGATTGACCTTGTTTGACTTCAGACGTCACTACGTCTTCTTAGTTTATTTATTTGAAGAGATTTGTTTCTATTAATTTAGTTATTTAGATGTGGGATTTGTTTTAAACATCTAACTTTGTTCTTTGAGATAAAATACAGTTTCAGAGTCACTTTTGATGAGAGGACACATCTGTTGTTTTGCAGTTTATAGAAATAATGGAAGATTTTCACTCATTCTGTTGAAAACATCTTGAGAAAACTTAGTGTCCTGAATCCAATCGTGAGTTGAGTATATCGTTACATCTCTATTGTCCTGAATCTAAATGTAAAAGCTGTTTGAATCCCGGGTTAGCACTCACCTGGACCGTAGCAAATGAAAGCTCTCTCCATGTCACAGGGCCAGACCTCCCAGGCTCCTGATTGGCTGAAGTCTGCAGCCACACAAGTCTCGTTCCCGTTGTTAACAGGTTGCCCGTTCTTCCAGAAGCTGAATGAGGAGGTACTTCCATCTGACCACTTCCAGGGGTCTCTGAAAAGGCCGATCCAGCTATAGTATCCTCCAGCTATCACCTTCTGTAACTTCTGGTTGTCTGCCATGTTCCTCACACTGGCCAGGTCTGTGTGGTGAGCTCTGCAGTAGCTCTGGGCTGCAGTCCAGTTCATAGGGGTGTAGATGGAGACAAAAGTCACATCTGATCCTGCAAATGAAGCACAGAGAAGTGTAGAGGCAGCATAACATACAACCTCCCATCATCCACATCTGTGATTCATGTCTTTATAATATCTACAATAAATCCACTAAGATATAAAGAACCACATCAATAAACTAACTAATGAATAACTTTATTTACCAACAGTCTCTCCACATTAATAAGAAATGTCCTTAGATCTACAAAACAATCTAAAAAACAAGATTATATTGTTTTTTGCATATGAATATTTCCTCAGGTTAATTAAACACACATGTTCTGTTTATATTGTAAGATGTGTGCACGTGAACATGCACAAGTCCAATCTCTATAATATAATATGTCTTCCTGTGGTGGTGATGCTGATGAACCACTGAGCTGTTTTACTGCTCTCATTCCTGCCGTCTTATTATCTGCTGCTCAGTCAGCTGTAAAGCTCTTTGAACGGCACTAACCTGTGTGAAAGCTGCTTTTTGTCAGAGTGACTGACTGATACTACAGAGGCCTGAATAATGAAGACAAAGAGGCAAAGAGAAGCAGAGAAGAGAAACTTCACTAGTTAATATTCTCACCTCTGACATCTGTACAGATTGGATAACGGCCGAGATTACAACCGTGGATGTACCAGAGTCCATTATAAGAAAACATCACTGTGCAGGCTTTTCCACTGTATCCAGCATTTGGTCCTCCAGCCCCCCATCGTCTGAACTCCGTCTCCCCGGGTTTGTAGAAACTTGGGTCTGACAGTGACCACCTCCAGCTGCCACCAGACAGTCCTATCCAGGCTCTCTGATTGTGATATGAAGAATTAGACTCTGCTCTAGCTTTTTGTTGAAGACCAGATGTTTACCTAATCTTTCCATCTCCAGTCTTGATACTATCAGTCTGATCCTCTACGACTCCTTCATTCTGTTACCCTCCTTTAATAAATCATTACCAGCAATAGTTTCTGATCACTCAAACAGATTTTCAATTAGCTTCTCGAGAACATAGATCTCTGTTCTCCTAAATACTGTTTGTGATGTTTTAGATTTGTTTTACTGCATTAGTTGTATCTATGTTTTAATGTCTTGTTAGTCTTTCTATCACATAATCTTCTTTTGTTTCCATCCCTCTGCTGCAGCTCAACAGGGAAACACTGTCTGCTGAAGGTTAAACTCAAACACTTTAGACTTCTACTACATTTCAAAGATAAATATTCTACTTCTTACTGCTCTACATTTAGTTATTAGTTCCTATGGAGGGTTTCAAACCTCCTGTCAGAAAGACTTTGAGATGAAAGAGAGAAAAGTGAACTCACGTAGCTGTTTTTGGAGTAGAACATGTTGTCTAAATCTGCCATGTTGGTCAGGTTATTCATAACCTCCATGCTGTCTACAGTGACCAGGTCTGTGTGTTTCTCTCTGCAGTATCTTTGGGCTTCAGTAAAGTTCTTCCTGTCATAAACAAAATAGTACTGAAGTCCAGCAGCTGATGAGACAGCACTCAGCCCTGTAGGGACACACACACATATATAGAGGAGATTTAATATCAACAACTTTTTAAAGACATTTCATATCACTGTTATAGGGATAATACACAATGGTATGTTTTAGTTACACCAACAGCGCCTGCTTTCTGTTTCTTTGCATGACTTAGGTTTTATCATAGAATAGAATAGATGTGTGTTTCCATATGCACAGGTACAGGGCCGTACAGGTAGTCTGGCTATCACCAAACCAAGCTCAATCTTTTAAGATTGAACATTAGTCTGGGGAGTCTGCTCTGTATTTTGTCTGCACAAGAGATGATCAACAGGCATAGTTCAAATGACTCTGTACGTGATTGGATAGTTCTTCAACCAATCAGAGCACTGATCTGGGTGACGTAGCAGCAACAGCGGCATCAGCGGGGGGCTGCAGTTCGGTGGCCATCATGTTGAATATAAACAAAAAGCTGCTTGGTCTCTTCTCTATCGTCATCGTGTTAAACCAGCCAATAGCGCGCCAGGTGGATAAGCCAGTTTGTGATTGGTCCCCGCAGATTTGTAACGGAAGCAGGATAGATAAATGTACAGGTTTCCACCTTGAGCTGCAGGGAGAAATCAAACCCCCGGTAGATCGGGCTGGGTTCATTTTTAAAGGGAAATGGTTTTAATTATTATGAATGTGTGTAAAAAGTTGAATAATTCCAGATTGTAATGCTGATACTCAACTGAATTTGGATGAAGAAGTAGTTGAGTAAATAAGTAATGGGTCCAATTAGGAAATCTCAATCAGCCTTGTTCAATATTTAAATAAATATGAAAAGAATTTACAAGTTGTATAAAACTTTTAAAAACATTTTTGAAGATACCCTATTCTGCTTTTTGGACTTTTCCCGTCTTTTAGTGCGTTAGTTTTTTTAGATGCATACCCGGCGCCAGACACAAATTCACAGACGGGCATGCCATTGTTTTTGGGGGGGCACAAATTAAATAAATCTCATGTAAAATTATCTTAATTATTTTCCAAATGAACATTGAATGAATTCATACAGGTCTACACGTATAACAGATTTTAGTTGGTATAGAAACAGGCAAGTCGTGGACAACTAACCTACCAGACTGCCCTACTTGGGCAGAACCAGCTTATACAGGAAATAAAAAGAGCAGCCTCTAGAACCACCAACCCGTTCTCACTCCGAACTCGTAAAATACGGATGTTTGGACAGTGGTTTGTATAACGTAGCGGGGAGAGCAGCAGCTACACGGGATTAGAAGATGACCTAGCACTAGGAGCGACTACAGTAGCGAGTAGTATGAAGTATGGTTGGGGGGGTGGATGGGTCAAACAACAAAGGACTTTCACCCAGGAGACCGGGGATCGTGTCCCATGTGGCAAATTTCCCTAAAGTCACTTTCTTCTTTTCCTAAACCCAACGTAAACCCACCCACGACCTTTTCCTTAACATAACAGCGTCAAAAGGGACGCCAATATACGCGACAAAGCGCATTTAGCTAAAGCGCGTTACATGAAGCTAAAAGACACTTTTAGCGTCAATAAGAAAGACAAAGGCACCTGACCAAGAGTCTGTATTTTACAAGATGGGAGTGAGACTCTGTTGGAACCGCAAAGCATCAACTTAGAAACAGTCTAAATCGTGTGGTATAACATTAAGCTCAATTACCTCCCAAGTGAACTTTGAATTCATACACATCTAACAGTATTAACATAACACATTTCGTATTGAAACAGGTAAGTCATGGACAACTATTGTGCACAACCACCATAGGCAGAGGCCTATACAGCGTATAAAAAGAGGGATAATTGCATTGGCCTAAATCATGGACAACATTGGTGTGGGATTGGTGACCGGCTTGTCAGTCGCCAGTT
This sequence comes from Perca flavescens, assembly GCF_004354835.1. NCBI lineage: Eukaryota > Metazoa > Chordata > Actinopteri > Perciformes > Percidae > Perca > Perca flavescens. The sequence continues at coordinate 38,900,343 of NC_041337.1, read as the reverse complement.
AAAAAGGCTCGTAAACTAACTGGTAAACCCAGTAGTGTGAGTAGTTACAGGAACACAAACTAACTAGTAAACCCAGTAGTGTGAGTAGTTACTGGAACACAAACTAACTGGTAAACCCAGTAGTGTGAGTAGTTAGTGAACACAAACTAACTGGTAAACCCAGTAGTGTGAGTAACAACACAAACTAACTGGTAAACCCAGTAACTAACTAGTAAACCCAGTAGTGTGAGTAGTTACTGGAACACAAACTAACTAGTAAACCCAGTAGTGTGAGTAGTTACTGGAACACAAACTAACTGGTAAACCCAGTAGTGTGAGTAGTTAGTGGAACACAAACTAACTGGTAAACCCAGTAACTAACTAGTAAACCCAGTAGTGTGAGTAGTTACTGGAACACAAACTAACTAGTAAACCCAGTAGTGTGAGTAGTTACTGGAACACAAACTAACTGGTAAACCCAGTAGTGTGAGTAGTTACTGGAACACAAACTAACTGGCAAACCCAGTAACTAACTAGTAAACCCAGTAATGTGAGGAGTTAATGGAACACAAACTAAAAAAATGATGACGTTAGTTATTAGTTAGCTAATTGGAAACACCTGAGTGACTTGGTAAGGTGTTTTCAATTAGCCTATACAAAAGGGGAAATTGTTCATCATATCACATCTAGTTGTATCCATCTCCCAGTCGGAGAGAGTATGAGAGGGAGTCCAGATTGTTGTGGCAAAATATGATAAATCTGGTTTTTATTTATTATTATTAATTATGGGGACATATACAATGTGTATCAATGTGATATAGATAGGAGATGTCAATGTGTCTGCCTGGTGGGATTCACAGACTTTCTCTGTCTTAGTGCTGCCTGCAGCTGCCTTCCTCACTGCTACACATAGACTCCCCCGTGCAGTCCTCAGTTGCTGCTGTGTAGCTGCAGACATCCACAGATAGTCTGCCGCTACACAGTCGCAAGCAGCCACAGACGGCCTACCACTATTGCACCCGCAGCAGTTGGCTCGCCGCTGTATAGCCCAGGCCAAACGCCTTTTAGCTGATCTTTGCATTTTGAATTTCAAAAGAGTTGAAAAAAAAAGAAAAAACAAAGGAGCTCATAATGTAACTAATGATTAACTGTGCTGTACGTCATTTATTTTGTGGATTTGATTTGCAAATAAATGAATAAAATGTGATAAGAGTTCTGTAGCCACAATGATATATAGATGTGTAATAAAAGACTATAAACATTAATAAAACCTAATAAACACTCACCTGATGCAGCCATGATGAGCAGAAGAAGTTTGTCCATCTTGTCTCCTCTCTGTCCTCCTCACTGTGGGACTTCAGACAGGTCTCTGCTCATATAACTCATTGTTCCACATGAACAGTGGACAACACCTCCGTATTGTTTGGCTGCAGGCAACCACTATTTACATGTTAGGCAAATAACGGGCACAATGGACAAAAGAAAAGGTTCCTCTTTTTCTAAAACATGTTTGATGCCATTTTGCTGGCCTGCAGCCATAAACAAATAGTTTTTTTATTTTAATTTAACCTTTCATGACCCAGACAAGTCATAAAGAACAGATTCTTATTTCCAACAGCGACTGGACAAAGTGTCTTAAAGTGTAACTCTCGCCAAAATGCAGCCTGGGGTCTTTTTGTGAATGTACCCGAGTCAAACTTTAGTTTAAAAGCAAAATTAGGACGGAAACACAACTTTTAAGATTGACCGTATTCTCGTTTTGGGTCAAATGGCACAAAGACACAAACAGACAGACACACACATGTGCACACACAACATAAGGACTCCGGGGAGTAAACTCCCCACAGCTAGGTTAGTAACAAGCAGTTCTGGGACAGGATGCATACAAAAGGAAACAAGTAGAGATGAGAGAGCAGCTCAGTGTGTCGTAGGAAGGAAGGAGCTTCCCCGGTAGTCTAGAATTATAATAGCATAGATAAGAGAGGCAGGTTAGCTTAAGGCGTTTTTCCATTACATGGTACCTGCTGCTCCTTCTCCGTGAACCATCACCTTATCGTGGTGGAGAGGTTTGTGTGTCAAAGAATGGTTCAAAAACCCCAATGAAAAAGCTAAGCAGAGATGGAGTGACCCTGCCCGGAGGAAGCCCGGGGCCCCTGTCTGGAGCCAGGCCCAGATGGCGGGCTCGTCGGCGAGCGCCTGGAGCCCGGCCGGGCACAGCCCGAACAAGCTACGTGGCTCCCATCTCTCCAGCCCATGGGCCCACCACCTGTGGGAGGAACCGTTGGGGTCGGGTGCGATGCCACATGGGTGGCAGTGAAGGTCAGGGGCCTCGACGGACCAGACCCGGGCGGCAGACGCTGGCTCTGGGGACGTGGAACGTCACCTCTCTGTGGGGGAAGGAGCCGGAACTGGTGCGGGAGGTGGAGCGCTACCGGTTAGATCTGGTGGGGCTTACCTCTACACACAGTCTCGGTTCTGGAACCATACTCCTGGATAGGGGTTGGACTCTTTTCTTCTCCGGAGTTGCCCAGGGTGTGAGGCGCCGGGCGGGTGTGGGGATACTCACAAGCCCCGGCTGAGCGCCCGCTGTGTTGGAGTTTACCCCGGTGGACGAGAGGTCACCTCCCTACGCCTGCGGGTTGTGGGGGGGAAAACTCTGATTGTTGTTTGTGCATATGCACCAAACAGGAGTTCGGAGTATTTAGCCTTCTTGCAGACCTTGACTGGAGTCCTGCATGGGGCTCCAGTGGGGGACTCCATTGTTCTGCTGGGGGACTTCAACGCACACGTGGGCAATGATGGAGACACCTGGAGAGGCGTGATTGGGAGGAACGGCCTCCCTGATCTAAACCAGAGTGGTTGTTTGTTGTTGGACTTCTGTGCTAGTCATGGACTGTCTATAACGAACACCATGTTCGAACATAGGGATGCTCATAAGTGTACCTGGTACCAGAGCACCCTAGGCCGAAGGTCAATGATCGATTTCATAATCGTTTTATCTGATCTGAGGCCGTATGTTTTGGACACTCGGGTGAAGAGAGGGGCAGAGCTGTCAACCGATCACCATCTGGTGGTGAGTTGGGTCAGGGGTGGGGAAGACTCTGGACAGACCTGGTAAGCCCAAACGTGTAGTGCGGGTAAATTGGGAACGTCTGGAGGAGGCCCCTGTCCAACAGACTTTCAACTCACACCTCCGGGCGGAGCTTTTCGTGCATCCCTGTGGAGGCTGGGGGCATTGAACCCGAGTGGACAATGTTCAAAGTTTCCATTGCTGAAGCTGCGGCGAGGAGCTGTGGTCTTAGGGTCTTAGGTGCCTCAAGGGGCGGTAACCCACGAACACCGTGGTGGACACCGGTGGTCAGGGAAGCCGTCCGACTGAAGAAGGAGTCTTTCCAGGATATGTTATCCCGGAGGACTCCGGAGGCAGTTG
>NC_041337.1:38856934-38891934 GCF_004354835.1 Perca flavescens | reverse complement strand
TTCGGAAGGGGCCCGATAACGATAAACAACAACAAATAATATACAAAACAAAACCTCAATAAACACAAAATAGGCAATACAAAATACAACAAAATACAACCAAATACAGACATACTTAGACTAATATAGACAAATACTACAAACAGACAGACGGTCCCAGCACAAACTACAGCATTTAAAGAATAATCAACAATAACTGTAACTGGGAGAACAACCATCTGGTACCAGTTCATGGGCAGTAAGTTACAGGTTTGACTGCCGCTCCAGAGCACTTTCAGGGGTAGAAGGTTGTAAAAACACGAGTTACAGCTTGCCTGGAACGCAGCACTAGTCTAATGAAAGTAGATTTTAAAAATTCAACATTAAAGATAATTTACATTTTAAACAAATTAAATAATGTTAATGTTAAAACATCTCCACCACGACCTGAAAAACATAAACATAAAATATCAGAAATCAGTAAAACATGTTGGTTATATTTCCCCACAGACGATAAATCAGATAAATACTAAACTCTTGTTTTATTCTAACAACAGTCTAAAGCCCAAATATATTAAGTTTATGATCAAATATAACAAAGAAAAGCATGAAATCTTCCTGTTTGAGAAGCTGTGAATATATTTAGTGTTTCTGTCTGGAAGATGTTACAGTCACATCAAGTTTTAGGGAAATGTTTAAAGTTTGCATCTCTAATAACCAGAGCCACACAGAATCTGCAGACAGAATATTACCCAGATTTTAAACAAATTAAAGTAAAACTCTGAATGCTAAAACATCTCCACCTCCAACCAGCATTTAAAGAATAATCAACAATCATATATTATGAGCAATTTTTCCTTGAGGCTTTTCTTGAAGATGGAGACAGAATACGACACTTTCAAATTTTCCTCAAGCTCTTTCCAAATCTGTGGTCCCCTACAAACTATACTCAGACTAGTACACTTTAACCGTCGGGTTTTGCCAGTAATTAGGTATTTCTTCCTTGTGTCATTAGTGTGCAGGGGACGATTTATTGGAATAAGCTCACACAAATGGTAGTTTAACCTATGGATAACCTGGAATATCATGCATGCATTCTGAAAAACATTATATTCGGTAAGCCTTAATAAACCCAGACGATGAAATAGAAGACGAGTGGGGGTATTGGGCTCAGACCACGTTAATGCCGTATGATTTTTTTCTGTAAAATCTGTAGTTTTTTCAAGTGGCTGGAAAAATATTACACCATATGACATTACAATAGCTTAAATGAGGCTATTTACAGTTTTTCACGATCGCTTTCACGACACTTTTTTCAATACTTTTAACAACTTTCCGAAACTCTTAACGCACCAACACACCTACAACACACAATTGGCAAAACAGTTAATTTCATGCTCAAAATCACACTTTGTAAACTAAACTCCAACACTGATTTTCAAAATACAATAATTCACTTACACAATACACTATGTCTACCAAAACAATGCAATCATGTCTCAAAATCAAATAATTCTTCCAAAACACTAACACATGTTCTCTCCAAACAGGAATATTTAGTCAATCACTGCACAATGACAAAAAAAACACTAACATAAGATGGAATTACAGAAACTGCATCATTTTAAATGTGTCAGTCAGGTCTGCCCTTATACAACAAACAATAGTATATTGTATTGATCATAGATTGTCTTTTGGAATGCAGTTTCTCTTGAAGTCTCTCTGCATTTTTGTTTTGTTGGGTTTAGTAAATGCATGCATATTTTCTTTTACTGTAAAGATAATTTTTTGGGCTTTTCCACCTTTATTTGAAAGGACAGCTAGTTGAGAAAGGGGAGAGAGAGAGGGGGGGGAAGACATGCAGGAAATCATCACAAGCCAGATCTGAACCCTGGACCTCTGCGTCGAGGCATAAACCTCCAAGTATATGTGCGCCTGCTCTACCCACTGATCCAACCCGGCCACCATTTTGTTTCTTTTGCTGCAGAGATTCAATACAAAAAATGAATGACCCATGTCAGAGTAGCTTTATAGAATGTACGGTTTATGAAAAAAAGGAGATTTTTCTTATTTTCTGTGTTCATCTACAGTATATTGTTCAAATAGGTCAACACCTGAGTGTGTTTCCTAGAAGGGAATCAGCTAGGATTGATCTACGTATTTGCAGCTTTCAACTCAGGACAGCGCCACTTCTCACAGATAGGATTGGAGATGAGAAGTTTATTCAGCTTCGTGGGAAATTATAAATCAATGCCACCGACATGACCAATCACACTATGACAGACGCTCCACTTAGCACCACCTGCAATGTTTAATATTAAATTAATATAAAAATGAACTGGCAGTCTGGCACACGTGGGTGCTCAGTATTTTTCGTGGGTGCTCAAGCTCCGGAGCACCCACGGTATCAGCACCTATGAGGTCGGCAACTGTGAATGTTGTAATTTGGCATGCGGATGAGAGAGAGTGCTTCAGCATCTCAACCATGATTTCAACACATCAATAACTCATATTGCACACATATTGCCAGCGTGCCATTGGTTAAGGTCCCGCGTGGCCATGGTGGCACGCGTGCCTAAGGTTGCCGACCCCTGGCCTACACAGACGGATGTTGTGCTAACCGTGTTAAGAGTTTAAGAAAGTTGTTAAAAGTATTGAAAAAAGTGTCATAGCGATCGTGAAAAACTGTAAACTGTATAAGGTGAGAAGTGCTGAGTGTGGGATAAAATGTTAAAAATAACCCAACATATTTAGACATTTTTTTTGTTAGATGATCAATATGACATTTGAAATTTAAACATTCATCAATAAAAACACCAAGGAATTTAGTGGTGTTTACTCTTTCAATAATTTGGTCATTTATTTTAAGACAAACTAGCCTGTTTTTCATTTGATTTTTGTTGGAATGAAACACAATGTAGTTCAACTCGAGAAATGTCCCAAAGCGACTGAGAACAACTGTAAATGAGTTGAGCTGCTCTACAATCTGTCCCTATCTTCCTCTGGTTGGGAATCACTGGCCCGGTATAATGTAGAGAGGGAGAGAGCCCTCTGCTGGCAAGATCTGGGCTAACATCCTAGAGACACACCTGGTAACAGAATACAGGTAAGAGACAGGAATAACACCATCACACATCCTAGAGACACACCTGGTAACAGAATACAGCTAAGAGACAGGAATAACACCATCACACATCCTAGAGACACACCTGGTAACAGAATACAGGTAAGAGACAGGAATAACACCATCACACATCCTAGAGACACACCTGGTAACAGAATACAGGTAAGAGACAGGAATAACACCATCACACATCTTAGAGACACACCTGGTAACAGAATACAGGTAAGAGACAGGAATAACACCATCACACATCCTAGAGACACACCTGGTAACAGAATACAGGTAAGAGACAGGAATAACACCATTACACATCCTAGAGACACACCTGGTAACAGAATACAGGTAAGAGACAGGAATAACACCATCACTCATCCTAGAGACACACCTGGTAACAGAATACAGGTAAGAGACAAAGTCATCATGTGTTTGATACTTTATGTTTCTCTGAATTAAAGAATGTTTCTGTTTCTTCTTGTTCAATGCAAGAACACAACTAATAGAAACAGAAAATGCTGAGTCATGCTGCTAACCACCAACTCATGTTTTAAATAGTTAAAGAAAAGATTCAAACTCTTTTTGTTAGTTCATCATTTTCACAACTTTATTAAATTTATAAGAACAAAACAATTTGTATTCAAATTCACTCTTAAAACTCTTTTATTTCTTACTAAAATATATTAAGTTTATGACCAAATGTGACAAATAAAAATCCTCAAATCTTCATGTTGAAGAAGCTGGAAGCTGTAAATATTTAGTATTTTAGTTTAGAAGATGTTACAGACACATAACAAGTCTCATGACTAACTTTAGGTAAATGTTTAAAGTTTGCATCTTTAATAAGGTGACAGAACAACAATCATACATATAATTACTTTATAATATTACTCTCACATGAAGAAAGAGATTTATGCTGCGTTCCAGACACAATTTTTAATCCGTAAGTTACGACTTTAAGTCACGACTCACGACTTGGTAGCGTTCCAGACAAAGTCACGAGCTGGCTAGCTAAACATTGTACCGTTGGCAGGGTTCAAGTCAGGCTACCTAACGTTAACGTTAGCTAGCGCTAGCTGATACTAGCGATTTCTAGTACCTTTAGTAGTACCGTTATTTTTCACCGTTAATCACCGGCGTCTGTACAGCATCAACAGGGGGCGCCATTGTTGTTTGTGTGTGATATCAATAACTGTAACTGGGAGAACAACCATCTGGTACCAGTTCATGGGCAGTAAGTTACAGGTTTGACTGCCGACTTGGTAGCGTTCCAGACAAAGTCACGAGCTGGCTAGCTAAACATTGGGCCGTTGGCAGGGTTTAGGTTAGGCTACCTAACGTTAACGTTAGCTAGCAGCTACCTATCGTTTACGTTAGCTAGTACTAGCCGATACTAGCGATTTCTAGCACATATTTTGAAAATAACATGTAGTAGTACACAATCGGATGTGTATTGTTTTGATTACAATGTGCCGAATTACTTTAAGTTGCCTGTTTACGTATATCTATTTCTATTTCTCACCTTTAATCACCGGCGTCTGTACAGCATCAACAGGGGGCGCCATTGTTGTGTGTGTGTGATATCAATAACTGTAACTGGGAGAACAACCATCTGGTACCAGTTCATGGGCAGTAAGTTACAGGTTTGACTGCCGCTCCAGAGCACTTTCAGGGGTAGAAGGTTGTAGAAACACGAGTTACAGCTTGCCTGGAACGCAGCACTAGTCTAATGAAAGTTTAAACATTCAACATTAAAGATAATTTACATTTCAAACAAATTAAATAATGTTAATGTTAAAACATCTCCACCACGACCTGAAAAATATCAACATAAAATATCAGAAATCAGTAAAACATGTTGGTTATATTTCCCCACAGACGATAAATCAGATAAATACTAAAATATTGTTTTATTCTAACAACAGTATAAAGCCCAAATATATTAAGTTTATGATCAAATATAACAAAGAAAAGCATCAAATCTTCCTGTTTGAGAAGCTGTGAATATATTTACTGTTTCTGTCTGGAAGATGTTACAATCACATCAAGTTTTAGGGAAATGTTTAAAGTTTGCATCTATAATAACCAGAGCCACACAGAATCTGCAGACAGAATATTACCCAGATTTTAAACAAATTAAAATAAAACATCTCCACCTCCAACCTGATAAACAATCGGTTCAATTCTGCAGATTTTCATTCTGGATCACGTCTGAAAACTGTAAAAACATCTTCAGATTGAGTTTGTTTATAAGGTGACAGCACAACACTAATATATTCACATGATTATCTTCTATATCACTCATTTAGAGATATTCTGACCCAAACCCAAAAATTCAAACCCAAACAATGCCCCTCTTTGCCATAAAGCCAAAAGTATTTTTATGACTTAAGCTTAAATTTCTGTGCATCAGAGGTCACCCGGAGTACTTTTAACCACTTCCTCAATGACTAAGACAGTTCTTTTGCAAAGAGCACATACACACAATTTGTTAATAAAATATTTCTACAATGTGTTATAAATCCACCTGTGATTAGGGAGATATGAACACAGTCAGCTGATCTCATCCAGTTGTACAGCAGGGATACAGTATCTCCATGGTTACCACTCATTGATCGCCTGGCGTTAACTCGCGGAGCATTGTCATCACATGACGCCACTACGCAGGCCAAGGGTCGCTCCCCGTGTGGAAAACCCTTTACTCTCAAACAAAGAAAGATATTTTATCTCATTAAAATACATTTTAAAGAAGAAAACAGTTAATCAGTAAAACATGTCGGTTATATTTCCCCAAAGCTGATAAATCAGATAAATAATAAAGTCTTGTTTTATTCTAACAACAGTCTGAAGCTCAAATATATTAAGTTTATCACAAATATGACAAAAAATCGTCATGATTGAGAAGCTAGAAGCTGTGAATATATTTAGTATTTCTGATTGCAAAGAACCAGACTTTTGTCTGATGAAAACAGACGCAGCAACTCAACATTACAGCTCCTCCCTCTTCCTCCTCCTCTTGTTGGTCTTCTTGTCTTCCTTGTGGAAGACTTTTCCATCGGCCTGCTTCCTCCAGCTCAGTTTGATGTTGTCGTCCAGCCCCTGGGCCCTCAGCTTCTGTTTCAGCTGAGACACAAAACTTCTTATAAAATCTTATATCATTGTTTTTACATAAAGGTAAAACAGTATAAAACCTGATGTACCTGCTTCAACATGGCCTCCATCACAGCAGGGTCATTCAGATCCAGATTCTTCTTGTTCTCAAACTTCACTTTCAGCACTTTCTTTGAAACAGGAACCACTTTGTAAAAATCAAACAAACTTTATGAGTTCAAACATTTTCCTTATCTACAATGTAAATAGTCATGAAAATAAAGAAAACACATTGAATGAGAAGGTGTGTCCAAACTTTTGGCCTGTACTGTAAATGTGTAAAGATAACAACCGGTTGAGATAAGAAATGAATGTTGATGCAGTTTTTAAACATCCTAGAGTGTAATCTACTTTAGATTGACCTTGTTTGACTTCAGACGTCACTACGTCTTCTTAGTTTATTTATTTGAAGAGATTTGTTTCTATTAATTTATTTATTTAAATGTGGGATTTGTTTTAAACATCTAACTTTGTTCTTTAAGATAAAATACAGTTTCAGAGTCACTTTTGATAAGAGGACACATCTGTTGTTTTGCAGTTTATAGAAATAAAGGAAGATTTTCACTCATTCTGTTAAAAACATCTTGAGAAAACCGTATCATCAACTTAAAATCCTGAATCCAATCGTGAGTTGAGTATATCGTTACATCTCTATTTTCCTGAATCTAAATGTAAAAGCTGTTTGAATCCCGGGTTAGCACTCACCTGGGTCGTAGCAAATGAAAGCTCTCTCCATGTCACAGGACCAGCCCTCCCAGGCTCCTGATTGGCTGAAGTCTGCAGTCACACAAGTCTCGTTCCCGTTGTTATCAGGTTGCCCGTTCTTCCAGAAGCTGAATGAGGAGGTACTTCCATCTGACCACTTCCAGGGGTCTCTGGAAAGGCCGATCCAGCTATAGAATCCTCCGGGTACCACCTTCTGTACCTTCTGGTTGTCTGTCATGTTCCTCACACTGGCCAGGTCTGTGTGGTGAGCTCTGCAGTAGCTCTGGGCTGCAGTCCATTCATAGGGGTGATGATGGAGACAAAAGTCACATCTGACCCTGCAAATGAAGCACAGAGAAGTGTAGAGGCAGCATAACATACAACCTCCCATCATCCACATCTGTGATTCATGTCTTTATAATATCTACAATAAATCCACTGAGATATAAAGAACCACATCAATAAACTAACTAATGAATAACTTTATTTACCAACAATCTCTCCACATTAATATGAAATGTCCTTAGATCTACAAAACAACCTAAAAAACAAGATTATATTGTTTTTTGCATATGAATATTTCCTTAGGTTAATTAAACACACATGTTCTGTTTATATTGTAAGATGTGTGCACGTGAACATACACAAGTCCAATCTCTATAATATAATCTAATCTGTCTTCCTCTGGTGGTGATGCTGATGACCCACTGAGCTGTTTTACTGCTCTCATTCCTGCCGTCTTCTTATCTGCTGCTCAGTCAGCTGGAAAGCTCTTTGAACGGCACTAACCTGTGTGAAAGCTGCTTTTTGTCAGAGTGACTGACTGATACTACAGAGGCCTGAATAATGAAAACAAAGAGGCAAAGAGAAGCAGAGAAGAGAAACTTCACCAGTTAATATTCTCACCTCTGACATCTGTACAGATTGGATAACGGCCGACGTTACAACCGTGGATGTACCAGAGTCCATTATAAGAAAACATCACTGTGCAGGCTTTTCCACTGTATCCAGCGTTTGGTTGTCCAGGGTACCATCGTCTGAACTCCGTCTCCCCGGGTTTGTAGAAACTTGTGTCTGACAGTGACCACCTCCAGCTGTCACCAGACAGTCCTATCCAGGCTCTCTGAAAGCAATATTTGGTTATGATATAAAGAATTAGATCAACTTCTATTGCTGCCTCTTGGCCAGGTCGTCATGTAAATAAGAATTAATTATGGATTGACTTATCTGGTTAAATAATGTACAATAATAAATAAATAAAATAAAAATACTGGACTTTAAGACATCTGTGTGTTATGTTCAAGTGATGGTGAACAACATCCACAGCCTTCGTTCTGAGTACAAACATATTCAAATGTTTATGTGAAGTTAATTTGAGGCTGGCCATCAATCATACTACAGGCTGTAGCAGACCCTCGTTGCATGATAAGGAACATTTGTGTCAGTAACGATACTCCCGGTAGTGCACATTGGGCGCGCGGTCTTCACCACTTCTGACCTTTACAGGTGCGTCTGTTTAACCATAAAATGGCCTAAAACGTAATCACAATTCATTATTTATTCAGCAAATAACGTTTCCATCAGCGTTTATCGCATACACCGTTTACTGGTTAAAGGGATACTTCACCGATTAGCATTAAGCTTTATATCAGTAGAAACACTGTAGTTTTTTTGAATGACTGTGCTTCCCTCCCTCATGTCCCCCTGAGATGAGAGATATCTGTTTTGTGTGTCTGGAAAAATGCCCTCCGAAGACACAAAATGACGATTATTGCGTCATTGGAGGGCTTTTTGCCCAAAGGCAATGTACTACAGCCGGTAGTAGGAGCTACTTCTGCATTTTTTCCTCGTCTTTCTCCAAAGATTGCCGAAGCAAAACGTGCGTCAGCCATCTTGAATCCTCACTACTGGCTTCTCAGCAGAAAAGATAGATAGATAGATAGATAGATAGATTTATTCATCCCAAAGGAAATTTTAGATTCAAACTACCGCACACGATACATTGGTACGATCGGAGAATATGCAGGACACTTTATTACAGACGGAATACTCCACACACTACGCAAGCTTCACCTGCTAAGGAGACCAGCATGCCTATGCCGCTAGCCAATAAGGGGACCTCCTCAGCGGTGTCCGGAAAGCGGGACGATGGTAGGAGTTGAAGCTAGGTGGAAAGCTATTGCTAGCCGGCCACTTGTGCCAGGCTTCACCTGCTACGGAGACCAGCACCTCAGCCTGATACAGAGACCAGCACCTCAGCCTGATACAGAGACCAGCACCTCAGCCTGATACAGAGACCAGTACCTCAGCCTGACCACCAGCATCTCAGCCTCAGCCTGATACAGAGACCAGCACCTCAGCCTGATACAGAGCCTGACCAGCACCTCAGCCTGATACAGAGACCAGTACCTCAGCCTGATACAGAGACCTCTCAGCCAGTACCTCAGCCTGATACAGATACAGAGACCAGCACCTCAGCCTGATACAGAGACCAGCACCTCAGCCTGATACAGATAGCCTGATACAGAGACCAGCACCTCAGCCTGATACAGAGACCAGCACCTCAGCCTGATACAGAGACCAGCACCTCAGCCTGATACAGAGACCAGCACCTCAGCCTGATACAGAGACCAGCACCTCAGCCTGATACAGAGACCAGTTGATACAGCCAGCACCTCAATGCCGCCTGATCTGGTAGTACCTCAGGGGGTATCCTCAGCGGTGAAACGCGGAGGATGTCCCTATAGTTCATACTCTTAGCTCATACGCAGGAGCATGAGCTAGGTGGAAAGCTAACGCTAGCCGGCCACCTGTCCCATCAATCCTGCTTGCAAGTGTCTCTTTGGACAACAAACTGGACTACTTCAACGAAACTCCCAACGCGAGTTCAGAGACTGCTGTGTTTTAGTTGTTGTGGAAACATGGCTGAACAACAGTGCTGCTCTGACGCCGGGTAAGACTAGTGCAGGTGGGCTTTTTTAACACGGACTGTTGCAGAAATGGGTGCTTGTATCCAACTAAGTGCTAACTGCTGGTGGAGTTTGTGACTCTTAGATGCCGACCATTCTACATCCCACGCAAATGTATGGCTGTGTTTATACTCGGTGTTTACAGCCTACCAAGCGCTAATGCTAGTATGTGTTAGCTGAACATTACGGAGCATATAATGTTTGTGCACTAAACGTAGCCTGTTTCGTATGTTGTTTTTATATAATGTCGTTTTTATATACTTTAATTGTGTAATCACTTGAGCCACGGTGAAACGTTGTTTCGTGTATATGGTTGAAATGACAATAAAACACAGTTGAGTTGAGTTGACCGCCTCACTGTCTGTCTGTCTGTCTGTCTGTCTGTCTGTCTGTCTGTCTGTCTCTGTCTGTCTGTCTGTCTGTCAACGGTAGGCGTGGCTTGGGAGTGGACTCAGGGCCAAGCAAGTGAATTCTGGGATTTGGTGTCTTTCATCCACATGAGCCAAAAACACATTTCCTGGTTTTCTCGGCCTAGAAGGCACACATTTCAAGAACAAGTTCACGATATATATATATATATATATATATATATATATATATATATATATATATATATATACTACCGGTAAAAATTTTTAGAACACCCCAATTTTACCAGGATTTTGCAGTTCAATGTCTTAATGTACTCTGAAATGAAAGAAAGAACAAATGAACATTTAAGTTAAAAACGAAATCATGGAATCAATTTATAAACCAAAATGTATTCTAAATGTTTGACTCATCAAAGTAGCCCCATTTGGCAGATATAGCAGCTGAACACACTCGTGGCATTCTTTCTACAATGGAAATCAAATATTCTTCAGAAAGTTCTTCCCAACTCTGTTGCAGAAGTTTCCATAAATGTGTGGCACTTGGAGGTTGCTTTGCTTTCACTTTTCTGTCCAGTTCATCCCAAACCAGCTCAATGGGGTCTAAGTCTGGTGACTGTGCTGGCCACTCCATGTTTTTAAGCTTACCATATTTTTCTTTTTTGCTAAGGTAGTTCTGGCATAGCTTGGACTTATGTTTTGGGTCATTATCTTGCTGTAGGATGAACCCCTGACCAACTAGGCCCATACCAGAGGGTACTGCATGGCGCTGCAAAATGCTGTGGTAGCCGTTTTGGTTCAGGGTGCCTTTCACTCTGTACAAATCACCGACCCTGGATCCAGCAAAACAGCCCCAGACCATCACGCTTCCTCCTCCATGTTTGACAGTTGATGTAACATACTGAGGAACCATCCTTTCACCTACTCGACGGCATACAAAAATCCTGCGTGATGAACCGAAGATTTAAATTCCATTGACGATGTGTCTTGGCCCAGGCAAGCTTCTTTTTCTTATTCTGACGTCTTAGCAATGGCTTTCTTGCTGCAACTCGACCTATCAAACCTGCAGCTCCAAGTCTTCTCTTTCCAGTTGAAACTTTGACTTCTTATTACGACCACTATTAAGCTGTGCTTGGAGCTGTTGTCCTGTGAGCCGCCTATCACACAAGCTGTTGACTCTCAGAAACTTGTCTTCTGATTCTGTTGTGGCTTTGGGTCTGCCAGACCTCTTCCTGTCAGAGTTTCCCCCAGTTTCTAAGTGTCTTTTGATGGTGAAGAATACTGTACTCACTGACACATTGACTTTCTTCGCAATTGTGTTATGATGGTCTGTCTCTCTTCCATTGTTAATTGTCTTTTTCCCGCCATTTTTATAGCAACACACTACTTTCTGCAGTACAATATTGTTCAAATAATGCTCACCAGGGTATGGTACTACAGTGTGTTCCAACAATACTTTTATACAGAGGGGGTTGTAAGTAATCCAGACCAGATGGAACACCTGTAGGAATTGGTAGCACCAACTTTTAAAGCTTGATCAACCTTCATTGCTGCAGAACAGCTTTACGTTGTTTACCCATTTCTTGTTCCCTGAAAAAGGCCTTTTTGTAAAATACTGAAATGTACATTATTTTTCAGTTTTGGGTAACCTTACTTTTTTTTAGCCTCAGGCAGTTCACCACTTACCTTTGTACCTATTCAAGCTATTCATTGGACTTGAACTGCTAAAATTTCAATAAAAAACAAAAAGATTTGGGGTGTTCTAAAACTTTTGACCAGTAGTGTATACTAGGTTCGGTTTTAGGGTCACGGTTTTCGGTTCTGTACGGTTCTTGTTATTTTTTCTTTTAATGTTTAACACTCCAGAAATATACTTCAGCATATGGTATATAGCTTAATAATCCACAATGTAGGATACAGTATTAAATAATTATATTGTTAAAACATGTAATCATGCACAAACTGAATTTGACTTGACTTTAAGCCCATTATTGGGACCATCTCTGAGGAAAGCTTGCTGAGATTGTGATACAGCAAGAGGGAAGACATGATGATTTCAACAAGCTTTTCATTTATTTGGCAAAAAAAAAGCAAAATGTGTATTGCCATCTACATGAACTTATGTGCCTTTTTAACATGATGCTAAAATGCTAAAATGATGATTGAAATATTACAGAATATCAATTGAAATTAAAGCTGTGAGCAGCAATGGATGGGCCCTCGCGCCTCGGAAAAGGGAACTCCCTGCCGAGTTCAACGATACATCACAGAAGACTCAGCGTCATATGGTTCATTAGCTGTGAAAAGGGGCGTGTCTAAAGCATAGGGGGCAGGTCAAACCATCACCAATTAAAAAGGAAGTCTCTGCTGAGTTCAATGATACCTCACACAAGACTCTACCTTAGATGGGTCAGCATGTATGAAAGGGGGCGTGGCTTGAACATAGGGGATGTGCCAAACCATCACCAATGAAGAATGAAGTCTCTGCTGAGTTCAATGACACCTCACACAAGGGTCTACATTAAACGGATCATTAGTTATGAAAGGGGGCGTGGCTTAAACATAGGGGGCAGGCCAAACCATCACCAATGAAGAAGGAAGTGTGTGCTGAGTTCAATGACACCTCACACAAGGGTATACCTTAAACGGTTCAAATGTTATGAAAGGGGGGCGTGGCTAAAGCTTAGGGGGCGGGTCAAACCATCACCAATTACAAAGGAAGTCTGTGCTGAGTTCAATGACACCTCACACAAAGGTATACCTTAAACAGTTCAAATGGTATGAAAGGGGGCGTGGCCTGAGTACGTGGGCGTGGTCATATTATAGGGGGCGGCTCAGTATCACATGTAGACCACACATTCTGAGTTTCATGTAAATCGGATGATGTTTGTCATATAAGGCAGCATTTCCTGTTGCCAGCTCTGACCAAAAGTCAATTTTGTCCTGTAGGTGTCCTCAGGCCTGGACCCTTGTCAATATGTAACATGTCAAGATGACAAAAACCTTCATTAGAAACAACATATCACTAAACCCAAAATGTCCGTCCGCCATTTTGAATTAAATGTTCGAAGAAAAGTTTTTCTTTTAATAACTTTTTTATCGTTAAGGTCCTAGGATTTCATCCGACCAAGTTTGAAGTCCATCGGATGAAATCTCTAAGATGAGTTCGATGAAAAGTTGTTAAAATAAAAACTTTTCGGCCTACTTCCTGTTGCCATTAGGGGCGCTATGACTTTAAGTAAATATCGGTCTTTATTTGTCCTCAGGGTTGGACTCTTATGAATCCTGAAAAGTTTTCAGGTAATCGGACAACGTCCACTCCTGAGTTACACCCACTTCCTGTTTTTACGGGGCATAAAATGGCCGCCCACCAGTGGCCACAGGAAGTATGACTAATAGTTTTTATTTTAACAACTTTTCATCTTTAACGTCTTAAGATGGCACAGACCGAGTTTGAAGTTGATCGGATGAAATCTCTAAGGAGTTCGTTAAAATGAAAACATTAAATGGCCAAAATCGCACTAATTTCGAACATTAAATTAAAAATGGCGGACTTCCTGTTGGGTTTAGGGTATGGCTCTAATGAAGGTTTTTGTACATCTTGACATGTTACATATGTGTACCAAGTTTGACAAGTCTACGCCTAAGGACACCTGCAGGGGCTCAATTTTCTTAACTTTCTAGGGGACGAGCCATTTTTGTGACCGGTCAAATTTGGTGAGTTTTTGAATATATTAAGCCCCTCAAAAAGGCGATTCATTTGACGGGAAAATAATAATAATTCCTTCAGTTTCAATAGGGCCTTCGGCGCTGTCGGCGCTCGGGCACTAATAACTTTATCAAACTGCCAACTTCAGTAGCTCTTACAAAAATGTAGCCTATCCTTTAAAAGAAAAAGAGAGGAACTCTTAAAGCTCCGTCTTTTTTTCAAATCTGGTGAAAATTTTTCGTATTTTAAGGGTTTCGGGAATAGGGCTTTAAAAAATGGCTAAATGCCCCCCCTAGAAAGTTAAGAAAATTGAGCCCCTGCAGTCGTTTAACAGACTCAAAAACTTGGTACACATATGTAACATGTCAAGATGTACAAAACCTTCATTAGAGCCATACCCTAAACCCAACAGGAAGTCCGCCATTTTTAATTAAATGTTCGAAATTAGTGATTTTGGCCATTTCCACATGTCGATACTTTTAACGAACTCCTCCTAGAGATTTCATCCGATCAACTTCAAACTCGGTCTGTGCCATCTTAAGACGTTAAAGATGAAAATTTGTTAAAAGAAAAACTTTTCGTCATAGGGGGCGTGGCCGGCGGGCGGGGGCCATTTTGTGCATTTCCCCCAAAACAGGAAGTGGGTGTAACTCGAGTGTACGTTGTCTGATTACCTCGAAACTTTTCAGGATTCATAAGAGTCCAACCCTGAGGACAAATAAAGGCCGATATTTACTTAAAGTCATAGCGCCCACTAGTGGCAACAGGAAGTAGGACTAAAAGTCAAGGTGCTATACATTAACAAACTCCTCCTAGAGATTTCATCCGATGGACTTCAAACTTGGTCTGTACCATCCCAACACCTTAACGATGAAAAGTTATTAAAAGAAAAACTTTTCGTCAGACGGTGTGGGCGTGGCGTGGCGGCCATTTTGAGTGTTTAGCGATGAACAAAGAAGTTGTTGTAACTTGAGTGTACGTTGTCGCATCTGCCCGAAATTTCTCACAATTGACAAAGGTCCAGGCCTGAGGACACCTACAGGCCAAAATTGACTTTTGGTCATAGCGCCCCCCACGGTAAACAGGAAATGCACCTTATATGACAAACATTATCCGATTTACATGAAACTTATAATGTGTGGTCTACATGTGATACTGATCCGCCCCCTATACTATGACCACGCCCACTTAATCAGGCCACGCCCCCTTTCATCACTTTTGAACAGTTTAAGGTAGAGTCTTGTGTGAGGTGTCATTGAGCTCAGCAGAGACTTCTTTCTTCTTTGGTGATTTTTTGACCCGCCACCTATGCTTAACCACGCCCCCTTTAATAAATGCTGAACCATCTAAGGTAGAGTCTTGTGTGAGGTATCATTGAACTCAGCAGAGACTTCCTTCTTCATTGGTGATGGTTTGGCCCGCCCCCTATGCATTAGCCACGCCCCTTTTCACAGCTAATGAACCGTATGACGTAGAGACTTGTGTGAGGTATCGTTGAACTCGGCGGGGAGTTCCCTTTTCATTGGTGACAATTTGCGGCGTCTGAGTGCCGCGCAAATGCACGGTCGCAGGGAGCGGAGTCCACCGGAAACCCCGTGTGTGCGCAGTGGCGCGTTGTCGCTGCTGTGTGGACTTATCATTGTACTTACAATAAGAACCATAGCTGTCAGGCCCGCATCCAGGCCCGTTTTTTCCCACATCCACCGTGTGTGTGTGTGTGTGTGTGTGTGTGTGTGTGTGTGTGTGTGTGTGTGTGTGTGTGTGTGTGTGTGTGTGTGTGTGTGTGTGTGTGTGTGTGTGTGTGTGTGTGTGTGTGTGTGTGTGTGTGTGTGTGTGTGTGTGTGTGTGTGTGTGTGTGTGTGTGTGTGTGTGTGTGTGTGTGTGTGTGTGTGTGTGTGTGTGTGTGTGTGTGTGTGTGTGTGTGTGTGTGTGTGTGTGTGTGTGTGTGTGTGTGTGTGTGTGTGTGTGTGTGTGTGTGTTGTGTGTGTGTGTGTGTGTGTGTTTGTGTGTGTGTGTGTGTGTGTGTGTGTGTGTGTGTGTGTGTGTGTGTGTGTGTGTGTGTGTGTGTGTGTGTGTGTGTGTGTGTGTGTGTGTGTGTGTGTGTGTGTGTGTGTGTGTGTGTGTGTGTGTGTGTGTGTGTGTGTGTGTGTGTGTGTGTGTGTGTGTGTGTGTGTGTGTGTGTGTGTGTGTGTGTGTGTGTGTGTGTGTGTGTGTGTGTGTGTGTGTGTGTGTGTGTGTGTGTGTGTGTGTGTGTGTGTGTGTGTGTGTGTGTGTGTGTGTGTGTGTGTGTGTGTGTGTGTGTGTGTGTGTGTGTGTGTGTGTGTGTGTGTGTGTGTTTGTGTGTTTGTGTGTGTGTGTGTGTGTGTGTGTGTGTGCGCGTGTCAGTTGCGGGGAGAACTGAGCAACCCCGCCCGCTGCAGAGACCCGACAGGATCTAAACTGCAGCCGCTTCATCGAGTGAAAACACGTTACAGCGTACATTGATGTTAAAATGTCGACAGGTTGGCAGAACGGCCTGAAATGTTGTGCACGGTCTTTCGTTGTACGTTTTGTTGGTAACTTGTCCACCACCTTTGTTGTGTATGTGGTGTTTATGTTCTGCAGAGCAGGAACCTGCTGAAAATCAGTTTTACACTGAGTCAGGCCCGATTGTCTTTAATCTTTTCCTGTTTAATAAATAAAAAATGAAATGAACTGAAATGAACCTCTTCTTTCGCGCGAAAGGGAAACACGCTCTGAGGTCACATACGGAGCACGAGGCCACATTGCGCATGCGTCGAACTGTGCGGCACACAAACACCGAACCGAGACAAGCGGACCGAACGGTTTGGATGTTTTTTAATGAACCGTACCACCCATAGTGTATACAGTATATATATATATATATATATATATATATATATATATATATATATATAGAAATCAGATGAAATCAACGTATACACTTTGAGTCAATAAAAAATTTTACTATTTTTGAAGTTTTTATTCAGTATCACTTAATTCACATGAAAACGTGTGGATAGAAACTCGGCTACTGTCTGATGAAGGTTAAAGGTCCCATGACATGGTGCTCTTTGGATGCTTCTATATAGACCTTAGTGGTCCCCTAATACTGTATCTGAAGTCTCTTTTATATAGACCTTAGTGGTCCCCTGATACTGTATCTGAAGTCTCTTTTATATAGACCTTAGTGGTCCCCTAATACTGTATCTGAAGTCTCTTTTATATAGACCTTAGTGGTCCCCTAATACTGTATCTGAAGTCTCTTTTATATAGACCTTAGTGGTCCCCTAATACTGTATCTGAAGTCTCTTTTATATAGACCTTAGTGGTCCCCTAATACTGTATCTGAAGTCTCTTTATATAGACCTTAGTGGTCCCCTAATACTGTATCTGAAGTCTCTTTTATATAGACCTTAGTGGTCCCCTAATACTGTATCTGAAGTCTCTTTTATATAGACCTTAGTGGTCCCCTAATACTGTATCTGAAGTCTCTTTTATATAGACCTTAGTGGTCCCCTAATACTGTATCTGAAGTCTCTTTTATATAGACCTTAGTGGTCCCCTAATACTTTATCTGAAGTCTCTTTTATATAGACCTTAGTGGTCCCCTAATACTGTATCTGAAGTCTCTTTTA
Source organism: Perca flavescens (assembly GCF_004354835.1). NCBI lineage: Eukaryota > Metazoa > Chordata > Actinopteri > Perciformes > Percidae > Perca > Perca flavescens. The sequence goes on along the minus strand of NC_041337.1, from coordinate 38,874,298 downwards.
TATAGAACTTAGTGGTCCCCTAATACTGTATCTGAAGTCTCTTTTATATAGAACTTAGTAGTCTCCTAATACTGTATCTGAAGTCTCTTTTATATAGACCTTAGTGGTCCCCTAATACTGTATCTGAAGTCTCTTTTATATAGACCTTAGTGGTCCCCTAATACTGTATCTGAAGTCTCTTTTATATAGACCTTAGTGGTCCCCTAATACTGTATCTGAAGTCTCTTTTATATAGACCTTAGTGGTCCCCCAATACTGTATCTGAAGTCTCTTTTATATAGACCTTAGTGGTCCCCTAATACTGTATCTGAAGTCTCTTTTATATAGACCTTAGTGGTCCCCCAATACTGTATCTGAAGTCTCTTTTATATAGACCTTAGTGGTCCCCTAATACTGTATCTGAAGTCTCTTTCCTGAAATTCAGCCTTGATGCAGAATGACAGCCACTAGAGCCAGTCCCACAATGAGCTTTCCTTAGGATGTACCATTTCTGTGTCTGTAGCTGTTGAGGAGGAGAGGGGGAGGGGGGGGCAAGGTAGAGGGTGGGGGTGTGGCCTTGACCAACTGCCACTTTGCCATCATGTCTCTCTCTCATGGGGGGGCCAAATTCTCTGGGCGGGCAAAGCAGAGAAAGGGGAGGTAACCTTGCTCCTTATGACCTCATAAAGAGAAGATTCCTGATTGGTCCATCTGAGCTTTAATTTTCTCAAAGGCAGAGCAGGATACCCAGGGCTCGGTTTACACCTATCACCATCTCTAGCCACTGGGGGGCCATAGGCAGGCTGGGGGAACGCCTATTAATGTTACAAAAAAACTCATAAAGTGAAATTTTCATGCCATGGGACTTTTAAACTCAAACACTTCTACTACATTTCAAAGATAAATATTGTAATTTGTCTTGTTCTACATTTAGTAATTAGTTCCTATGGAGGGTTTCAAACCTCCTGTCAGAAAGACTTTGAGATGAAAGAGAGAAAAGTGAACTCACGTAGCTGTTGTTGGAGTAGACCATGTTGTCTAAATCTGCCATGTTGGTCAGGTTATTCATAACCTCCATGCTGTCTACAGTGACCAGGTCTGTGTGTTTCTCTCTGCAGTATCTTTGGGCTTCAGTAAAGTTCTTCCTGTCATAAACAAAATAGTACTGAAGTCCAGCAGCTGATGAGACAGCACTCAGCTCTGTAGGGACACAAACATATAGAGCAGATTTAATATTGTATACTATATTAATACACAATTTTATATTTCAGTTACACCAACAGCGCCTGCTTTCAGATTATCTAAATTATATCAAATGTTGATCCAATGAGAAACTTCCTTCAATTAAATGGAAACAAAACTGAAGAAATTATGTTCCTCTAAACTTCCTATTGAGTAAAGTATTTAGTAAAGATATACCCTAATAATAAACCATGGGTGACCATAGGTCTATAAAAGATAGCATACAGAAAAAGGCAGGCTCATAAGCAAGGAATTGCCTCTGATCTGCATTTAGCCACCAAGGAGCTTAAAGTTGAGATATCTAAAGCAAAACAAAGATATAAGTCTAAACTTGAAGAAAGGATGTCTGAAAACAACCTTGGCTCTGCCTGGTCCTGTATGAAAACCATAGTGGGCATCCAGAGTCAGAGTAACAGTAAACATGTCTATCCAGAAGGTTTTAAATCTGATGCTGAGCATGCCAATGCTTTCAACTGCTTCTATACCCGTTTTGACAAGTTTGAGTTCAGCCAGGAGGTCCAAGAACTCCAACACAAACTTAAGGATAATCAGCACTTCAACATCACATACAGTATAAAGATGTTGAAAATGTCTTTAGCAGTACAAAGATTAATAAAAGTCATAGACCTTGATAACATCTGTGGGTTTAAAACATGTACAAGATAGCTGAGTCACAAAGTCCAATATATTTTTAATAAATCCCTGCAGACACAACATGTACCAAAAATCTGGAAGGATGCTGTAGTGGTTTTTTACTTCAATTTAATGAAAAATTATGAAAAATTGTCACAGATTTTAAAGATCACTGAACATGCATTGGATCCCATGCAATTTGCAATTTGCCTTTGCAGCGGAGTAGAAGATGCCACTCTCACTCTGCTTCATTTGCTCTTGAGTGTAGTGGGTCCCATGCACAAATTATTTTTATTGATTTTTCATCCTCTTTTAATACAATTCAACCTTACATTTTAGCCAACTGCCTTGTTGAGCAATTTGATCTTTGTGCTAATCTTGTTGGCTGGATTTTGGATATTTTAACAAACAGGACACAGAGAGTAAGGGTGAACGGAGCTCTGTCTGGTCAGCTCTTCTCTTCTCCAGGCTCACCACAGGGGTGCGGGAGTTACACCTTCAATTGAACATATCCAAAACAAATATATACACAGATTTTGGTAAAACTCCAGGATATGAGGCCATAACTATAAATGGTCAACTAGTGGATCAAAAAGAATCCTATAGATATCTAGGGACAATTATTGACTCTCAATTACATTTCCAGGAGAATTGTGAAGCTGTCTGTATGTAACAGCGTCTATAGGCCTAATGCTTGAGACAATTGTACCATTTTCATATAGACAAGACCATGATGACATTATTTTATCATGCCTTTATGGTTTGGGTGTGTCTCAGTTAAGCACAAAAACTACCTGAATCAAATTGTAAGATGTTCAAGTAAGCTGACTGGTGAGTCCCAGCTGCACCCCACATCCCTGTGTGCTAAACAACTACAGCGGATAGCTATGGCCATCTTAGAAGATAGCCTACACGCTCTGAATAGGGAATTCCAGTATCCCCCCTCTGGACGGAGGCTAAGAGTCCCTGGTTGTAGAACTACAAGATATAAAAACAGTTTTGTCCCAGTGGCAATCACTCTGTTAAACAAACTGTAGAATTATTGCACACAGTGCACAAGCACTTTGGTCATGTACTAGCTGTAGAATTTCTGCATATAACTGCACAAGTCAATGTGGTCATGTACTGTTTTATATGTTTTAATGTTTTGTGTGTTGCATGTTATGTGGTGTTCTACAAAGTTTTAAGGATGTTCTGCCTCTTAGACTGTAAACCTAGTTTACCTTCGGCTACAAATAAAGTAACCTGAACCTGAACCTGAACTATTTCTATATTTGACTTTGGTTTATCATCTCAGCTGTTTTGTTCTATTATTATCTCTGTAATGTTGTTTATCTGTATTGAGGCAGATGTTAAACCATCTGACTCAACTGGACATCATTTTGGCTCAACTTCTGTTTTAACCCTTGTACCTCACTAGAGACATGTTTGTCCTTTTCATTGTTATCTATTTAAGAATTGTGTCTGTGTTACTGCTGACAACATGATTTATTATAAGAATGTGAGATTTGACTTGAAGTTTTGAAGTTCAAGCTCAGTTTCTATAAAAAGTCAAAAATAAACAGTTTAATCAAAATACTGATTTATTGTCCCATAAACCCATTATAACACAGGGACATTAGAGGACCAATGGGACACTTAGAGGACCAATATGTCCCATTGAAACCATTATAACACAGGGACACTTAGAGGACCAATATGTCCCATTGAAACCCATTATAACACAGGGACACTTAGAGGACCAATATGTCCCATTGAAACCCATTATAACACAGGGACACTTAGAGGACCAATATGTCCCATTGAAACCCATTATAACACAGGGACACTTAGAGGACCAATATGTCCCATTGAAACCCATTATAACACAGGGACACTTAGAGGACCAATATGTCCCATTGACCAATGTGTCCATTCAAACCCATAATAACACAGGGACACTTAGAGGACCAATATGTCCCATTCAAACCCATTATAACACAGGGACACTTTGAGGACCAATATGTCCCATTCAAACCCATTATAACACATAGTTATCCCACCATCCCATTGAAACCCATTATAACACAGGGAATAAAATGTCCCATTGAAACCCATTATAACACAGGGACACAGGCCAACATGTCCCATTCAAACCCATTATAACACAGGGACACTTAGGGACCAACATGTCCCATTCAAATTATAACACAGGGACACTGTGTCCCATTCATCCCATTATAACACATAGTTATCCCACCATCGTTGGAGAATAAATCTTTCTATCTGATCAGGCTTTCTATCGAGGGTCCAGACTTCACATTAGTAGTGTTCATCTGTGTGTGTGTGTGTGTGTGTGTGTGTGTGTGTGTGTGTTTGTGTGTGGGTGTGTGTGTGTGTGTCTGTGTGTGGGTGTGTTCGTCTGTGTGAGTGCAGCTTGAGAGAGATAGACATGCAGGTCACAATTCCCTCCCTCACCCATCACACACACACACACACACACACAGACACACACACACACACACACACACACACACACACACACACACACACACACACACACACACACACACACACACACACACACACACACACACACACACACACACACACACACACACACACACACACACACACACACACACACACACACACACACACACACACAGACAGACACACACACACACACACACACACACACCTACCAACACAATACACACACACACACATGTATGCAAAAATTTACACACACAAAAATTAACTTACACACACACACACAGCATTGTGAGTTTTTGTTGTTGGTGTTTCCTGTTTTATTTTGAAGTTTATGTTTTCCTCCCTATTCTTGTCTAGATTTACTTCCTGTCTTGTGTTTTCCGGCTTGTTTGATTGTTCTGCCCCGCCCTGATGTGCTCCAGCTGTTATGTAACCTGTCCCTTGTTAGTCCTCGTTACCCTCTGTATTTAGTCCTTGTTCTTTCTCGGTCTTGTGTGCTTCGTGTTGGTTGTTGTTTTGTCCTGTGTTGTGCTTCCTGGTTAGTTTGTTGCCTGTCTTGTCTTTTGGTTTTTATTTGTTGGTGCCTGCCTGCCTTCCTTTTGGGGGACACCTTTTGTAAGACTGTTTTTTTTAATAAATTACCTCAACTCTGGGTCCAAGCCTTGCTTTCCTGACATGAACCCTGACACCAGACTGAACAACAGAAAAATAAATTCCCCCAGCATTTAGCATACCAAAAATAATTCATTTTCAAGACTCCACACATGGGGGCACGCCCTACCACTAGGCCACCCAGGCAAGTCATTGTTTGAAAGGAACATTTTTAAAGTGATAAATGTGCTGTGTAACTAAACATGACTTGACTTAAACATAACCTAATAATTTAAGTGTGTTATATTGTTCTGATAAGAATTCTGTAGCCACAAGGATATATAGATGTGTAATAAAAGACTATAAACATTAATAAAACCTAATAAACACTCACCTGATGCAGCCATGATGAGCAGAAGAAGTTTGTCCATCTTGTCTCCTCTCCGTCCTCCTCACTGTGGGACTTCAGACAGGTCTCTGATCATTTCACTAATTGTTCAGGATCACTTGACTTCATGGAAATCAGAGGAAACAGTTATTTGCATGTTAGGTAAGAGCACATCTTCTCAAAAACATGTTTGATGTCATTCTGTTTAGGCGGTTGGTCGGACCTTGACATTAGGAATTTAATACTTACCTCACTGCTGTGTACGTTGTTTTTGCTGAGGTCATGTAAAAAAATCTTTTAAGTACTACTGACATTGTTTCCAACTTTGTTGTATGCACATTGGACGCAACATGTCCTTACAAACTCTTACTTTTTTAAACCTGCAAATAAGCAGGATTACTAATCATAACATTAGAAAACCTCCAGTTTCATTGACAACCAAAGTAAATAATGACCAAAGATTCGAGAGCAGAGGAATCAAAGGGTTCTTGAGAATTAAACTTTGCTTTAATCATTAAAATTGTAGTGTATATTAAGATTTTGTACAGATGAACTTGCTCTTGTACAGCAGATTACGATGGGCTAGCCTCAATATCAGTGGTGAGATGTAGCGTTTTGTCTTTGTATTGTAACCCATCAACACAATTTAACAACACGCAATGTATGCAACACATCTTATAAGTATCAATCCTGCTAGTAATACTGAGGTAAAAATTAGGCGTTGTATCCACTTAGTTTCAAGTGTAAAAAGCTCTGTAACCATCTGTTCCCAGAAACGTTGGGCAAAGTTTGTGCGATGTACACAGTTATGGGTGAACCTGCAAACCATAGAGAGTACAGTAGCTGAAAAAGCCGTATTGGCATTTAACTTAAACTCTGAAGACGTCTAAGATGTGCTAATGTTGGATTTCACAGAGAAGGCTACATGCTCTTCACCAACAAAGAAAACAATGAAAGAGGACGTAAGAAGAGCGAAAAGGCAGCTAACAGCAGTGAAGGTTTGTATCACATGTATAATGTTTTCTAGAGATGCACCGATTACAATTATCTAGGCGGATTCCGATTTCCGATTTCTCATTGAGTTTGACCTGCCGATACTGATACTGATATATAGATTCCGATTTAATTTTTTCTAACCACTTTACAGCACAAACAAATATTTATTTTCCATCTTTTCTTTAATAGAACATTGGGGGGGTGAACGTCAAAAAGTAACGTTACCTGAAAACAGCATGTAGTTTATTTTTAGCATCTCACATCACACTTTCAGTCACTATGACTGCTACTACGGTCAGAAACACTAAGCCAAAGTATGAACAATAACGTTGCTTATCTGCTAATGTTAGCTACCAACCGTTACCTTGAAACCATCCAGCAAATAGACAGTACCGTAGGGTGCCGTTACCTGAAACCGGTGAAAGAACTGCTGCAAGCAGCGTGAACATCTACTTTAGGGGTCAACTCATTATCGGCCTGGCCAATTATCAGGGCAGATAATTGTCAATTTGCCACTATCTTCAATGTCACTAAAACACAGGAGATAATACTTAGGTGTCCATATGGACAATCATCTCTGCTGGAAAACACACAATGACCACCTGTGCAATAGACTGCAGCAGAGATTACTGCAGTAAAAGTACTAACACACACTGTGATAATACTACAAGTTAAAGTACTGCATTCAGACCTTACTGCAGATGAAGCAGGCAGTGCAGTGTGAGGAAGCAGGTCTCTACCTATCAGCTGGCCCTTCATCCAGCCCATAATAACCTACCTGTACCGTTGCTGCTGCTGCTGTTTCTCTGTCTCCTCTTCTGTTTGGAAGCAGCTCCACATCATCTGTCCTCTGATATGAAAACAGCTGAGTTATGATCATATTGATTTTGACCAGGTGCTGCAGACCGAGATACCTCCTCACTGGAGGTTTCTATCCTTCTGTCAACTATTTTAGAGTGCACGTGATGTTCCTGGGCGCACGTCCACACAGCCACGCTCTCTGCTGCTACTCTGTGGAGGTCAGACAATAATAACAAACCACTTTGAAAGTAGTGAAAGATTTACATGTACATGTACAAAAGACATTGAAATTTGACCAAAACAATGATAACTTGCTTTTATCTTGAGCACAAGTGACTCGAGAAATGTCCCAAAGCGACTGAGAACAACTGTAAATGAGTTGAGCTGCTCTACAATCTGTCCCTATCTTCCTCTGGTTGGGAATCACTGGCCTGGGCTATAATGTAACAGAATACAGGTAAGAGACAGGAATAACCCATCTGCTGGCACACCTGGTAACAGATCTGTGCTAACATCCTAGAGACACACCTGGTAACAGAATACAGGTAAGAGACAGGAATAACACCATCACACATCCTAGAGACACACCTGGTAACAGAATACAGGTAAGAGACAGGAATAACACCATCACACATCCTAGAGACACACCTGGTAACAGAATACAGGTAAGAGACAAAGTCATCATGTGTTTGACACTTTATGTTTCTATGAATTAAAGAATGTTTCTGTTTCTTCTTGTTCAATGCAAGAACACAACTAATAGAAACAGAAAATGCTGAGTCATGCTGCTAACCACCAAGTCATGTTTTAAATAGTTAAAGAAAAGATTCAAACTCTTTTTGTTAGTTCATCATTTTCACAACTTTATTAAAATAATAAGAACAAAACAATTTGTATTCAAATTCACTCTTAAAACTCTTTTATTTCTTACTACAATATATTAAGTTTATGACCAAATGTGACAAATAAAAATCCTCAAATCTTCATGTTGAAGAAGCTGGAAGCTGTAAATATTTAGTATTTTAGTTTAGAAAATGTTACAGACACATAACAAGTCTCATGACTAACTTTAGGTAAATGTTTAAAGTTTGCATCTCTAATTAGGTGACAGAACAACAATCATACATATAATTACTTTATAATATTACTCTCACATGAAGAAAGAGATTTAGTCTGATGAAAATAGATTTTAAATATTCAACACTAAAGATAATTTATATTTTAAACTAACTAAATAATGTTAATGTTAAAATATCTCCACCACAACCTGAAAAACATAAACATCAAATCAGTAAAACATGTCGGTTATATTTCCCCACAGACGGTAAATCAGATAAATACTAAAGTCTTGTTTTATTCTAACAACAGTCTAAAGCCCAAATATATTAAGTTTATGATCAAATATAACAAAGAAAAGCATCAAATCTTCATGTTTGAGAAGCTGTGAATATATTTAGTGTTTCTGTCTGGAAGATGTTACAGTCACATAAAGTTTTAGGGAAATGTTTAAAGTTTGCATCTCTAATAACCAGAGCCACACAGAATCTGCAGACAGAATATTACCCAGATTTTAAACAAATTAAAATAAAACATCTCCAACCTGATAAACAATCGGTTCAATTCTGCAGATTTTCATTCTGGATCACGGCTGAAAACTGTAAAAACATCTTCAGATTGAGTTTGTTTATAAGGTGACAGCACAACACTAATATATTCACATGATTATCTTCTATATCACTCATTTAGAGATATTCTGACTCATCACAGCCAGACGCCTTGTTAAGGCCTTTCCACACGGGGAGCGATGGTCTCGCCTCCTCATTCATTTTCAATGAGAGGAGGGCAGGTAGGTGGTGGGGGGGGCAGTTTGACAGGTGATGCAACAAGTAAGGAATATTTCCAAACTGTTGGGTTCCTAAGGCCACGCTGTAAGAAATTTGTCCAAATGAGGCCCTAAGGCCTGTCCAATCTGACTCTAATTTATGAATTCCCACGCATTCTTTCATTGGATCAATCTGAGACGAAGAGTTCAGTTAAACAAAGACTGTTATCTTACTCACACACACACACCAAGGTCGGGGCCTTCATGTGGTGCAACTTCCTCTTCTGTTTGTTTGTTTCCTAAAATATGAAAGTATTTTCTAAACAGTTATCAGAACATCGGCACAAGACATCCGTAATCATGACTATGCTAATGTAGCTAACTATGCTAATGTAGCTAACTTTAGCTATCAACAATAACTGTCTGTGGTTAGGAAAGACTAGGATTACCACTATGTGTTATAAATCTGCCTGTGATTAGGGTGATATGAACACAGTCAGCTGATCTCATCCAGTTGTACAGCAGGGATACAGTATCTCCATGGTTACCACTTATTGATCGCCTGGCGTTAACTCGCGGAGCGTTGTCATCACATGACGCGACTACGCAGGCCAAGGGTCGCTCCCCGTGTGAAAAACACTTTACTCTCAAACAAAGAAAGATATTTTATCTCATTAAAATACATTTTAAAGAAGAAACAGTTAATCAGTAAAACATGTCGGTTATATTTCCCCAAAGCTGATAAATCAGATAAATAATAAAGTCTTGATTTATTCTAACAGTCTGAAGCTCAAATATATTAAGTTTATGATCAAATATAACAAAGAAAAGCATCAAATCTTCACGTTTGAGAAGCTGGAATCTGTGAATATATTTAGTATTTCTGCTTGCAAAGAACCAGACTTTTCTCTGATGAAAACAGACGCAGCAACTCAACATTACAGCTCCTCCCTCTTCCTCCTCCTCTTGTTGGTCTTCTTGTCTTCCTTGTGGAAGACTTTTCCATCGGCCTGCTTCCTCCAGCTCAGTTTGATGTTGTCGTCCAGCCCCTGGGCCCTCAGCTTCTGTTTCAGCTGAGACACAAATAAGGGGGTGGGGGGGGCGCTAATTAAAACCAGGGCCGTCCTTCAGAAAGTTTTAAACATTCTGCATCAATTTATTGTGCAAATGTCTATATGTATGTAAAGGAAATTGTTATTTTATTATTATTCTCCTATATTGTTCAAAACGTTCCGCATATTCAAAACATCACACATGTTTGGGGATGTTTTTTAGGAATCATGTACCTTTTGTTAACCTTGTTAAAGCCATGAGCTCCAACGTTTAAAAGACATGACAGTCAAAATCACCAGAGACACGTTGTGTTCTTTAACTCCCCGATGGTGCAAAGGAGACACCAACACGGTGTTATGGGTGGGCCTGACGGGCCTAGGCCCACCCACTTTTCAACAGGCCCACCCAAAACATTTCCTCAAAAAACATTAATGAATTAATATATTATAATTTGGTGAAGAATTATTAAAAATCGGCAAATAATCTCATAATTTGTGCTAAAATTGTCTAAATGTTTAGTTTTCAAAAACAATTAAAAAAAACTGGTCATGTCTATTTTTATGTTTCTTCGCAAGTTCAGCAGACAGTGAGGTTCGGATCAGATGTAGCTTGTAGGTATGCTAGGCTAGGCTAGGCTAGGCTAGGCTAGCTCCCAGTGATCTGAGCCAGTAAAGGACCAACAGTGATCTGAGAGTCATTGTGTGAAAAGATCATTTCCAGTAAAGGACAAGGTTGCAACAGTCGTTGTTTAGGGATGATATAACCCCTTGGAAAGCCCTGTGGATATAGCCCCTATGGATATAACCCCTATGGATATAGCCCTATGGATCTAGCCCCTAGGATATAATTGCTGGATAACCAGGAGATGATAGGAGGATATAGCCCCTGAGATCCCTATGGATATAACAATATAACCCTATGGATATAGCACGGATATAACCCCTATGGATCCCTCCCTATGGATATAGCCCCCATGGATATAGCCCGCAGGATATATAATATAACCCCTATGGATATAACCCTATGGATATAGCCCTATGGATATACGGATATATGGATATAGCCCCTATGGATATAGCCCCTATGGATATAGCCCTATGGATATAGCCCTATGGATATAGCCCCTATGGATATAGCCCCTATGGATATAGCCCCTATGGATATAGCCCCTATGGATATAGCCCCTATGGATATAGCCCCTATGGATATAACCCCTATGGATATAGCCCCTATGGATAAGCCCCTGGATATGCCCCTATGGATATACCAGCACTGGTGCCCCTATGGCTATAACCCCCCTAATGCCTTTATAGCCTCTATGGATATAACCCCTATGGATATAACCCTCCCCTATGCCCCTATGGATATAGTGGAAGATATAGCCCCTATGGATATAACCCTGTGGATCGGTCTTCCGTGGATGAACCTGCTAAAGTATCCGGTCACTTCTTCTTTAGCGAGTTTAATTGTGTAGGACCGCCAGAGGATAACAGTAAGGTATATGAAGGCTAATCTGCCTACTGTATGTCGTTATATGAGATATATGGATTAAAATAATCAATTCATAACCCGCTACAGAGCTGCAGGCGCAGTTCTATTTCTATAACAGCTTGTTACTGTTGTCAAGTTGTTGTTCCCTCATGGTTTTCTCTTGTTATGGTCAATAATGCTTTAGGGCTTGTTAATGCGATTTATTTATTTTTGTTAAACATGTTTTTAACATGAATCATCACACTAAAGTAAGGAAATAACATGAGTCTTGTTTTACATGACAGATGACGTTGTCAATGAACACGTTCTGTGGCCGAGTATTGATTGAAACTGTCGGGCAGTGTTGTTGATCTGTATATTGTTGAAAACTTAAAACAGTTGAAAAGAATTGTGAAATATTCGGCCTCATGTTATACGAGCAGAACTAAACTATGTTTTGGGGAAATATTAGATTCCTGACCACTTTTACCGTCTATAGGCCTGAGGTTAGGAGAGATGCGTAGGTGGTAATGGAGAGTCCAAAGCGCTCTTCTTTTAGTCAGAACCAAGGAGAGCGATCGCGGATAGGTCCGTCCTTTGCACCGAAACTTTTTACAATGCAACAACATATTTAAAGAGCATCAAGCTATTACAATCTTTATTATGTAAGCACATATAATATATATAATATAACAGTATATTAGCCAGTCATTTTTATTAGGTTAAACAGGGATTTGATAACGTTTTTAATTTAAGGCCCACCCACAATTGGTCCCATCCAAAACTGGAATCCTGGCGCCATGCCTGGGAGACACAGATCTGGTTTTCCGTACATGTTTTGGGGAGTGGGATGTCTTTCATATTTATTTAAGGGGGACAAATGTATGTCTTCTAAATATATGGGGGGGGGGGGGACACCCCCTGCATCCCCCCGATATCTACACCTATGAGTTATGATACAAACTCCTCCACGTCGTCACACACAGAGAGACACATCACATCCTGCACTGGTAGTTAGACTGGACTCATATATACTTTCTTCTCTTGTTCATACTTTTCTCAGATTGCTGGATTATATTTGTAAATTTTTCTGGTGTCAGATAGAAGCTGTGTTGATTCATCCTAATTCTCCCTCAGAGTGCGTCTACTAGACTCTCTACTTATGCACAAAGCTCATGTCATGTATCTGACCAAAGTGATGTAATGTGTATAATATATATATAGCTTTGAAATTTTCTTATTTAGCTGTATTTGTTGTTCTAACTATTTCTTTATAAGATTCCTCATCACACGGTTTCTTTAATGCTGGAAGGTGAATAAAGTTTTATCTTCTTTTAATTTGCTTTTAAGAGTCATTTGGTTGTTCAGTTTTAGTATAAAAGTATAAAACCTGATTTACCTGCTTCAATATGGCCTCCATCACAGCAGGGTCATTCAGATCCAGATTCTTCTTGTTCTCAAACTTCACTTTCAGCACTTTCTTTGAAGTAAACACCACTTTGTAAAAATCAAACAAACTTTATGAGTTCAAACATTTCTGTGTTGATAATAATCATCATCCTGTTCATTCCTCATCATCAGTTTAAACAATAGATTCAACACTAACTGATCATCTGCAGCTGATCACCACTGCATGCTAACTTTACTAACTATTCCATGGAAATGATCCACATCATCATGTTCACATTTACTCTCCACAACCTGATTTTTTTCTCTTGTTTTTGTGTTATTCTCATGTGATGCCAAAGTAAACCTTAATCTAAATAAAGGAAGATTTTTGCTCATTCTGTTAAAAACATCTTGAGAAAAATGTATCATCAACTTAAAATCCTGAATTGTAAAATAGAAAATTTATTTTCTTTATCCACTCAAAGTCAGCAAAATTTACCTGCATTTATATTGCATGTGAATATAACTGAAAACACAATTTTTGTGATCTCATAGACATATTTTTTTGTATAAAACTATAAAACTGCAGTTTGGTCACAGCTCATGAATGCTACATGTTGACACAAGGCAAACAGATGAATCTGTTACACTGAGCTGTCCTTGAAATTCATTATGCTTACAAAGTTGTCCAACAAAATAAACATAAATACATTTATTTATATTGTATTTGTGATCCGCTATGTTGAAAATTGCCTGTTATAATCTACACTAAGACTTGATTTCAGACTCTGGGCAGCACTGGGGTTTGAAAGCATTTTATCAAATCAGATTGATTGTGAATCATTTCTTATACAGGAATCAGATCAATTTGGTTTTTAGCTTTAAACAATTATGGGTAACAGAAGCTATAACAAGACAGAGTCTACAGCCATGGTTTGTTGAGATTATACTAAATTTGGAGTTGGAATCATCTTGACAGACAGACACTGCCATTCATCCAACAGCTAGCTTGGCTAAGCCCTGAACAGATAAAAATCACTTCCTGCCAGATATTTGGATGCTATTTAGATAAGTGACTTTCTGTTTTGTATATGATTCTTTGCTGATATTAAAAGACAGAAGACACAATTATTTAAAAATAATAATAATAAAGCCTGAATCTAAATGTAAAAGCTGTTTGAATCCCGGGTTAGCACTCACCTGGACCGTAGCAAATGAACGCTCTCTCTATGTCACAGGACCAGCCCTCCCAGGTTCCTGATTGGCTGAAGTCTGCAGCCACACAAGTCTCGTTCCCGTTGTTGTTATCAGGTTGCCCTTTCTTCCAGAAGCTGAATGAGGAGGTACTTCCATCTGACCACTTCCAGGTGTCTCTGAAAAGGCCAAACCAGTACAAACCTCCTCCTGAAAGTATCGCCTGTACCTTCTGGTTCTCTGCCATGTTCCTCACACTGGCCAGGTCTGTGTAGTGAGCTCTGCAGTAGCTCTGGGCTTCAGTCCATGTCAGGGCTTTGGTGACGATGATAAAAGTTACATCTGATCCTGAAAATAGAGCAGAGAGAAGTGTAGAGGCAGCATAACATACAACCTCACATCCATCCACATCTGGGATTCATGTCTTTATAATATCTAAAATAAATCCATTGAGATATAAAGGACCACATCAGATTGTTGTTTTTCTGCATATGAATATTTTATCAACAGCAGGCGGCGCTAATCCGTATTGGCGCCCAAAAAATGAAAACCGGCAGCTGATTGGACGAACGCGTCACGCGATCTGGCTGCTGCTTCCAGATTTTTGATTTTTCAACCGGCCATTAATGGTGACTCGTTCAGAATGCGATCTCATATTGTACTAAAATAGTTAACCGAAAAGTGTTTCTGAAAACATTTGAAGAGAGAAACAGGCCGTGCAGTTGCTGAATCTGTCTTCCTTTCAGATCAACAAAGGTCAGTTTAAAAGATTTTCATCAGATATTGAGAGCCTTTAGTCACCTCATTCCGCTCGCCATTTCCAGGTGAGTCCCGACTGCCCCCCCCCCTCCGACTGAACATGTCAGGTCAGATGAACGCCAACAGCCCCCCAGACTGACGACGGCACCGGACACACCGAACAGACTCGAGTCACTGACCTCGCCAGACTGTCGGACGGCCGATTATCGGCTCGGTGTGTAACTACGTTTACCGCTCTCATTCCTGCCGTCTTCTTATCTGCTGCTCAGTCAGCTGTAAAGCTCTTTGAACGGCACTAACCTGTGTGAAAGCTGCTTTTTGTCAGAGTGACTGACTTATACTACAGAGGCCTGAATAATGAAAACAAAGAGGCAAAGAGAAGCAGAGAAGGGAAACTTCACTAGTTAATATTCTCACCTCTGACATCTGTGCAGATTGGATAACACCTGCTGTCACAACCGTAGTCATTCCAGAGTCCAACAGAATACATCCCTGTGCAGATTTTTTCCCTGCCTCGAGCGATTGGTTCTCCAGCCCACCATCGTCTGAACTCCGTCTCCCCGGGTTTGTAGAAACTTGGGTCTGACAGTGACCACCTCCAGCTGCCCAGGACATGGTCATCGGACAGTCCTATCGAGGCTCTCTGATTGTGATATGAAGAATTAGACTCTGCTCTAGCTTTTTGTTGAAGACCATATGTTTACCTAATCTTTCCATCTCCAGTCTTGATACTATCAGTCTGATCCTCTACGACTCCTTCATTCTGTTAGCCTCCTTTAATAACTCATTACAAGCGATAGTTTCTGATCACTCAAACTGATTTTCAATTAGCTTCTCGAGAACGTAGATCTCTGTTGTTGTAAATACTGTTTTGGGATGTTTAGTTTTGTCTACTGTTTTACTGCATTAGTTGTTTCTATGTGTTAAAGGTGCTCTAACTGATGTGACATCAAACATCTCACTATCCGCTAGCTCCCCATCTCCTGAACACACTGTAAAAAACATTTCCTCACTATCTGCTAGCTCCCCGTCCCCTGAACACACTGTAAAAAACATCTCCTCACTATCTGCTAGCTCCCCGTCCCCTGAACACACTGTAAACTGGTGGTTGAGTCATGAACATGCCTTGTGGAAGTAGCCTACGTGCTAACGCTGCTGCAGTGATGGCTCAACCAACTCCTTCTTGTCGGTTATTGGCTGGAACACTGTTATGGTTTGTGGTGCAGGTTGGCGCAGTTTGTTTTTCTTGCCATTTGTGGAGCCTTTGCCTGTCAACAGAGACCGCATTTTTGATAGTGTGTTCAGGGGACAGGCAGCTAGCGGATAGTGAGGAGATGTTTTTTTTTACAGTGTTTCACAGGCAGCTACAGTGAGGAGATGTTTTTACAGCGGATAGTGTGAGGAAGTTTTTTACAGTGTGTTCAGGGGACAGGCAGCTAGCAGATAGTGAGGAGATGTTTTTTACAGTGTGTTCAGGGGACAGGCAGCTAGCAGATAGTGAGGAGATGTTTTTTACAGTGTGTTCAGGGGACAGGCAGCTAGCAGATAGTGAGGAGATGTTTTTTACAGTGTGTTCAGGTACAGGCAGCCAGCAGATAGTGAAGTTTGCTGTATGTGACGAAAAATGTTGTAGCCTAAAAAACGCGTGACATCACTTAGAGCACCTAAATGTCTTGTATCGACTTGCTTCTATTGCTGCCTCTTGGCCACGTCGTCATGTAAATAAGAATTGATTATTGATTGACTATAATAATAGTCGATAAGGTACAATAATAAATAAAATAAAAAAACTGGACTTCAAGAGATCTTTTTGTTATGTTCAAGTGATGGTGAACAACATCCACAGCCTTCGTTCTGAGTACCATCCATCCATCCATCCAACTTTCTTCCGCTTATCCGGTGTCGAGTCGCGGGGGGAGGGAGGGAGGCGCCCAGGGGGCATCCTTACCAGATGCCCGAACCACCTCAACTGGCTCCTTTCGATGCAAAGGAGCAGCGGCTCTACTCCGAGCTCCTCACGGATGACTGAGCTTCTCACCCTATCTCTAAGGGAGACGCCAGCCACCCTCCTGAGGAAACCCATTTCAGCCTCTTGTACCCTGGATCTCGTTCTTTCGGTCATGACCCAGCCTTCATGACCATAGGTGAGGGTAGGAACGAAAACTGACCGGTAGATCAAGAGCTTTGCCTTCTGGCTCAGCTCTCTTTTCGTCACAACGGTGCGATAGATTGAATGTAATACCGCACCCGCTGCGCCGATTCTCCGACCAATCTCCCGCTCCATTGTCCCCTCACTTTCATGAACAAAACCCCAAAGGTACTTGAACTCCTTCACTTGGGGTCTGAGTACAAATATATTCAAATGTTTATGTGAAGTTAATTGAGCCATCAATCATACTACAGGCTGTAGCAGACCCTCGTTACATGATAAGGAACATTTGCGTCAGTAACGATACACCCGGTAGTGCACATTGGGCGCGCGGTATTCACCACTTCTGACCTTTACAGGTGCGTCTGTTTAACCATAAAATGGCCTAAAATGTAATCACAATTCATTATTTATTCGGCAAAT
>NC_041337.1:38811934-38849434 GCF_004354835.1 Perca flavescens | reverse complement strand
TTAGCCACCTAGTAATTAATACACTCAAAGGTGCATGCAAAAAAAAAAAAATATACATCTAAATGAATGTTGTTGCTAATCATTAACTTACTCCAGACTGAACAACAGAAAAATTAATACCTTCAGCATTTAGTATACCGAAAATAATTCATTTTCACCTGTTTTTTTTTTTTACTTCATGTACATGAAGTGGCATTTAAAGGGATAAAATTCTAAATATGAATGATTTATTGGTAGTTATGATCAGGACTGAAGTCAGTTAAAATATTTAACTATAATATTAATATAAAGTATTTTTTAAAAGATTATTTCCTTTCGGTATTCGGGGAAAGAGAGGGGGGAATAAGATGCAGGAAAGCCCCACTGGCTGGAATCATACCCACGACCTTCCTGTCAAGGACCAAGCCTCCACACATGGGGGCACGTCCTACCACTAGGCCCCCCCACGCAACTATATCTTTAAAGCAGCTGATTGAAAGGAGACATTTTAGTCCTCTTAGGTAACAAGAGGAACATGTTTAAAGTGAGGCCCAGGTGTTAATGTGCTGTATAACTAAACATGACTTAAACATAAGATAATAATTTAACTAATGTGTGTCATCATATTGTTCTGATAAGAGTTCTGTAGCCAAAAGGATATATAGATGTGCAATAACAGACAATAAACAACCTAATAAACACTCACCTGATGCAGCCATGATGAGCAGAAGAAGTTTGTTCATGTTGTCTGCTCTCCGTCCTCCTCACTTCAGACAGGTCGCTGCTAATTTAACTCATTGTTCAGGATGATTTGATTTCATGGAAATCAGAGGAAACAGTTATTTGCATGTTAGGTAAGAGCACATGTTCCCAAAAACATTTTTGATGTCATTCTGTTTAGGCGGTTGGTCGGACCTTGAAATTAGGAATTTAATACTTACCTCACCGCTGTGTACGTTGTTTTTGCTGAGGTCATGTAAAAAAATCTTTTAAGTACTACTGACATTGTTTCCAACTTTGTTGTATGCACATTGGACGCAACATGTCCTTACAAACTCTTACTTTTTTAAACCGGCAAATAAGCAGGATTACTAATCATAACGTTTCCTTGACAACCAAAGTATATAATGACCAAAGATTCGAGAGCGGAGCCAAAAGAATCTTTGTCAGTGACCAGGAAGCTGCATTCTTGAGAATTAATCTTTGCTTTAATCATTAAACCTGTTGTGTATATTAAGATTTTGTACAGATGAACTTGCTCTTGTACAGCAGATTACGATGGGCTAGCCTCAATATCAGTGGTGAGATGTAGAGTTTTGTTTTGCTATTCTAACCCATCAACACAATGTAACAACACGCAATGTATGCAACACATCTTATAAGTATCAAACAGCTCCTGCTAGTAATACTGAGGTAAAAATTACTTTTTTGAACATCAAAAAGTAACGTTACCTGAAAACAGCGTGTAGTTTCTTTTTAGCATCTCACATCACACTTTCAGTCACTATGACTACGGTCAGAAACATTGTGCCAAAATATGAACAATAACGTCGCTGTCAACTGGCTTATCTGCTAACGTTAGCTACCGACCGTTAGCTTGAAACCATCCAGCAAATAGACAGTAGCGTAGGGTGCCATTACATGAAACCAGTGATTTAACATCACTGCTCATTTTACACACTGTTTAACAACAAACTGCTGAGTGAACATTACTAGCTACGTTTTTCATGTTGGTTTTGAGCGGTATGCACCCCCACTAACCTGGAAACGGTTTTAAAACAGTAACGTTAATGCAGCGTGTCGGAGGAATACAGCGTCTCCTGCAGCAGGGAGGCACAGGCAGAGAGACCGTCACCGCAGTGTTCACTAACGTTAGCTTCTTGTCTCATCTGGGGTCTGATTAACAGTAAATTCATCAAAGTCAGTGTCCACAATGCTTTTTTCCAATAAACTGTAGCTGTCATATTTCACGGGACCTGCGTGAGTGCGGATTTCACTTGTTTGTCACTTTGCCTAAGATTGAGTGACAAACGTGTGATGACGTCCTGTCACTGTTCCAGAGAGAGCGGATGACAGCTCGCTTGAGTTCAGTAGAGCACAAGGCTCTGCAGAGTTGTGTAATTACAACTTTATGACTTTTCATAAACAGCTGAAGGAGCGGCAGTGTGCGGTGTATACATAGTGGAAACCCTGTTTTGCGTCTGCCCTATTTCTGATACCGTGGCGGCAGAAATTTTAAAATCAACATAGAGACATATTGGCATATGTCAGACTGACTATGTCAGACTGACTAGCCGGTCGCCAATTCTGGTCACCAGCCGGTCAATCGGTGCGTATCTAATTTTTTCAAATTCTACATGATAGAGGTCAGTCTGTCTATCAGGGTTTGTATATGTATGTGAGAGGAAGATTGATGCAGATGAGCTTTATTGAGATGTAGCCTAGCCTACAAGTTACTATGAAAGAGAACAAACTCACTTGTGACCTATATGTATAAATATACAGTATAATATCACAAAAACAGATAAGAGAACTATACACCCTGGGATTCCAGTGCCTGAAACAGGCAATGGTAGTATTTTTGGGCGAATACAACAATGTCCAGACAGTAGTTTGAAAGTAGAAACCTGATGAAATCTGAGCAAGCGGTGGGTGTTCTCTGTAATTCATACCCCTGGCTGCACCCCAAACACCTCCTATTCCCAAAGCGTCACCCAGCCAATCAGAATTAAGGTTGTATGCTATCCCATGTAACACATGAATAATTAAATTTAGCCGAGAAGATATGACTGAACACCGTGATGTCCTGAAACTTTGAGAGCATTTACAGTTGAGTTTAGCCAACAACAAGGTGAGCGCCATGCAGCGACAACACTTAAGTTTAGACACCAAAATGACTAGTTAAGATTAGAAAAAAGGTGGTGGTTTGGATTAAAACAGCGAAGGGTGAAAGTCTTCTGAGACATGAACACTCGTTTCGTGCTAGCGTTTACATCATTAATACCCAGTTAAGCAGCTTGCACCCCTCAGATGTGTTAGTTCACCCTGTACACTAATGAATGTAAATGCAGCATTGCTTACATTTACATTACAACTATGATAGTGCAGTGTGTGAGACTTTTTTTTCAATTTCCAAAAAAGCTTCCTCCACAGCGCTGCGGAGGAAGGTCTGACTAGTCCACACAGCATTCCAGTTGTTTAGTCCACAAATAGCAGGTTATAAACCTGTAGAAATAGAAAGGCTATGGTGTAAACAACAATATTAGCCACATACCTAATATACCATGTTCTGAATAATATACAAATATACATATATAGAATATAAATTTTAATCTAGGCAGTACTTAATATTATAAATATTATAATTGTGTTTAAACTCAATGACTAAACAAAAGCACATATATCTAAACACAAAAATGCACATCAATATCAATGTTACACATTAAACCAGTAACCCAAACCCACAGAGGTGTATGTTGGTCTAAAGTGAAAACAGTGAGTGTAGTTTTAGATAGCGACGCTGTGCACAGCAATCCATTACTAATGTAAATCAATTGACTACATTTCCCATCCAGCACCGCAACCAGGAAGTAGCTTGTGTGACAGTGAGATGCACCAATTTCAAACATTTACTGGAATATAGTCACGGATACTATCGAGTCGACAGCGTTAAACATCAGACTGCAAATAAGGTTTTATCAGCGTGACCAACGTAACAGTTATCAAGCATACAAATCGCGCACATATACATCGGCAGCACAGCAGTAGCGCAACAGACAAACAAACTTAAACCGCAGCTCAATGTAGCGAAACAGCAGCTTACCGGTGGCGCATCTCTCCTGACGAGACAACATGTCAGAACTAGTACTTGACTGGCCCGTACTTCAATCAGGTAAGTCCCTCCCACCTATTAACCTGCGTTACATCGCTGTTGAACACCTGTGACGTAATGAACGCTACACCTACAATATATCTAATCCCCATGTTCAGGTACAGCAGTAGCCTCCTTTATCTCTGAAAGTGTTGTCAGTAATACTCTGTACTGTTTTATAATTACTAGTTTGTGTAATGTGGGGTTTCTGTAGCCAGTGACATTTCATTATTTGTATTTTATTTTCAATGCAGATGTAATGGCATTTTTAGTTTTTATTTGAAGGCTGAGGCTTCATTAATAAACACAACCCCAATTATCATCATTGGTTTTGAGATGTTACTTTCTGTGAATACCTTATCTTTGAAAGGCTACAGTATTGTGGCGCATGGCTAGTGGCGAATGGCCGGATGATGGGCCCATTTGGGAGAAAGTCCAGGGCTGTTTTTTAGCCCCAGTCCGTCCCTGACTGCTGATTACCCTTACTGCACATATTATGTACACTATTATGTGTCGTTCAAAGGCAGTGTCCAGTTTTGTTGGCTGTGTTCATGCTACAAGTGTCTCCATGCTACAAGTGTCTCCATGCTACAAGTGTCTCCATGCTACAAGTGTCTCCATGCTACGAGTGCTTCCATTCTACGAGTGCATCCATGCTACGAGTGTCTCCAAGCTACGAGTGCATCCATGCTACGAGTGTCTCCAAGCTACGAGTGTGTCCATGCTATGAGTGTGTCCATGCAGAGTAGTACCAGTCTGTGTACTGTATGTTTGTTTGTGTGTATGCTCTATGTTGTGTTGTATTTCCTAACAGCAGATACTGGATGTGTCCAAGACTAATTTCCTTAGGATCAATAAAGTCAATCTTATTTTATTTTGTTAAATTGAGCAAGTACATTTTCTGGATTATAATTAAATACTTTTATTAAAGTAACATCAATGCAGGACTTTATCTTGTATTAATGTAGTTTGTCCATGTATAACAACATCCATGTCCTACAGAGAGAAGAGCTGTATTGTGCCACATTTAGTCACTAGTACATTTCCAGAGAAGGATCTGAATACTTCCTCCAACGCTGCTTTGACTTTCTATGCAAACACAGAATGATTTGAATGTTGTAACAAACTCCTGAGAGGAACTGCTGCAAGCAGCGTGAAGATCTACTTTAGGGGTCAACTCATTATCAGCCTAGCCAATCGGGGCAGATAATTGTCAATTTGCTGACAGCGGGACTCAGAGCAGATAAGAGGCAGAAAATGGATGGATACAACTAGATGTGATGCAAACACGAATGCATCTATAATTATAATTCAATAATATAATATATGGCAGAATCATTGATCAAACTTTCTACTACTCGTTGCCTTCTTTAGTTGGATTGGTTAGAGTTAGGGTAAGAATACCAGGGTTAGCCAATCACAGGCAGAGAAAGGCAGAGTAGGGCGGGACATTTGCTTACTCGTCAGCACACCAGACAACGCATGCGCACATTGTTCACTTCCTGACAGCTAACACACCACCAGCAGAAACTCACCTGTTCCTGTGTGTCTCCTTCTCTTCTTTGTGTGTTTTCTGTGTTTTGTGTAACCGTGTTGGCCCGTGGCTCGCTCCCGGGTCTCCTCGTGTCTCTCCATGCGCGCTCCCGTGTGCGTGGCGCTGTTTGTTTGGCTGCTGAGCGATGCGGCGGCGCGTCAGTTCACTGAGGAGGAGATGGCTGCAGTCAGGTAACACAGAAACACACCTGAGAATAACACAGAGCCTTTACTGCAGTAATACTACTAACACACACTGTGATAATAATCCACTACAAGTTAAAGTCCTGCATTCAGACCTTACTGCAGTAAAGGTACTAGCAGTGAGAGATGAAGCAGGCAGTGCAGTGTGAGGAAGCAGGTCTCTAGATAGATACATAGATAGATAGGTCGATTTTTAGCCCCCCCATCTGATGTTCACCTGGGCAAGATTGTCTTTTTAAAACATGAGGCCTCCACCATGACCTTCATAGTTTAACCTCTTAAGAAACGCTTTAAATTCCAGGCTCTTTGGTCTAAACGTCCTACCCAAATTAAAAGTGGTACAGCTCCCATGTACTTTGACACTCTGTGGTGTGCCTGATATCAATGGAAATGTATCACTCTCAAGTTTTTGTTACAAATGTCAGGGTGATTTCAGGCCTTACTGACACAGAGTTACAGACGCTAGAATAGAGGTTATTTATTTCCGTCCAAGTCATACATCTGTAAAATTATTAAAATACACTGCTGTAAACACATGTATCATATATACAGACAACACAAGGCTATAGCCACATGTCTCAGCTTACTACAGAGAAAATAAGAAGAAAACAGTGCTTAATTGTCAAATGCAATATGAAAATACTAGGGTAGGGTATCTCCAATGATTCCTAAATGTATTCAGATTCTCAAGGTTCTGATTGGGTTACATTTCTGAAATATCAGTTCCAACACCAGTTTATTTAGTTTGGATATAAAAGAGATTCAAGAAGAACATTTAATGTAATAATATTTCAACTGTATTCACTACTTATCATGTAGACTTCTTCCCTTTTCTCATGAACCAATCAGCTGGCCCTTCATCCAGCCCATAATAACCTACCTGTACCGTTGCTGCTGCTGCTGTTTCTCTGTCTCCTCTTCTGTTTGGAAGCAGCTCCACATCATCTGTCCTCTGATATGAAATCAGTTGAGTTATGATCATATTGAGTCAACCATTAAACTAGCAGCCAGAGTGTCTGTTTATCATACATTGCTGGCCCCGGTATAATGCAGAGAGGGAGGGCGCCCTCTGCTGGCAAGATCTGTGCTAACATCCTAGAGACACACCTGGTAACAGAATACAGGTAAGAGACAGAAATAACACCATCACACATCCTAGAGACACACCTGGTAACAGAATACAGGTAAGAGACAGGAATAACACCATCACACATCCTAGAGACACACCTGGTAACAGAATACAGGTAAGAGACAGGAATAACACCATCACACATCCTAGAGACACACCTGGTAACAGAATACAGGTAAGAGACAGGAATAACACCATCACACATCCAA
Source organism: Perca flavescens (assembly GCF_004354835.1). Classification (NCBI taxonomy): domain Eukaryota; kingdom Metazoa; phylum Chordata; class Actinopteri; order Perciformes; family Percidae; genus Perca; species Perca flavescens. The sequence goes on along the minus strand of NC_041337.1, from coordinate 38,842,509 downwards.
GAGACACACCTGGTAACAGAATACAGGTAAGAGACAAAGTCATCATGTGTTTGACACTTTATGTTTCTCTGAATTAAAGAATGTTTCTGTTTCTTCTTGTTCAATGCAAGAACACAACTAATAGAAACAGAAAATGCTGAGTCATTCGACTAATGTAATAGGGCGATTTGATATACAATTTTGAAATTGTTGAGTCAAAGATCAAAGAGATCATAATTAAATTCATTAGTGAAGTAAATTCATAAAAGTAAATGTAAACACATGTATTCAAAGCTTGTTAAAAAGCTGATCCGTAATTAGTTATGTCTACAAGGTCGGAAGCGGGAGTTCTCAGTGCGATGCCTAATTCTTGGTGGAGCTACCGGAGAGAAGAGAATGATCATTTCTATCTCGCATTTCCAGGTTGTTACACTAACCACCAACTCATGTTTTAAATAGTTAAAGAAAAGATTCAAACTCTTTTTGTCAGTTCATTATTTTCACAACTTTATTAAATTCATGAGAACAAAACAATTTGTATTCAAATTCAGTCTTAAAAAACTCTTTTATTTATTATGAAAATATATGACGTTTATGACCAAATGTGACAAATAAAAATCCTCAAATAGTCATATTGAAGAAGCTGGAAATATTTAGTATTTTAGTTTAGAAGATGTAACAAGTCTCAAGACTAACTTTAGGTAAATGTTTAAAGTTTGTATGTCTAATAAGGTAACACAACAACAATCATACATATAATTACTTTATAATATTACTCTCACACGATGAAAGAGATTTAGTCTGATGAAAATAGATTTTAAACATTCAACACTAAAGATAATTTATATTTTAAACAAATTAAATAATGTTAATGTTAAAACATCTCCACCACAACCTGAAAAACATAAACATCAAATATCAGAAATCAGTAAAACATGTCAGTTATATTTCCCCACGGACGATAAATCAGATAAATACTAAAGTCTTGTTTTATTTTAACAATGGTCTAAAGCCCAAATATATTAAGTTTATGATCAAATATAACAAAAGCATAAAATCTTCATGTTTGAGAAGCTTTGAATATATTTATTATTTCTGTTATAACTAAAAGTATTAATTAGGGTTGGGTACCGAAACGCAGTGCCAATAGGGCACCAATTCCGACGTAAATGGTAATAACATGACCGAATAAGAAGGAACATTTCTGTGCCACATTTCGGTGCCTGACTTTCTTTTTTTTTCAGAAGCATCGCTGGACGGGACGCTACGTTACTGTTAGCTAGTAGCTGGATTAAACACAATGGTTGAAATGCTGACAGCTGACGTTAAGCAGTGTAAAGTGTGACTGTATTTACCTGTAGAGGATTCCAACAGCGGGACGTAGCAGTCTGACTGCAGCTGCCGATGTCGGAAAAACAACACAGACAGTGCTGTTTTTTCCACATGCTGTTGCAAAAACTAGTAACGTTAGAAAAACTACAACACCACACCAGATCTAGCTAGACCGGAAACAAAACAACAGGCACGCTGCACACACTGGTTTGGGCTTGGAGCCGGCCAAAGAGTAGTAGGCTAACTTTACGTTTTGAGTGGTTGGTGAACGTGAGACACTGAAATGGACGCCAATAAGATTCTGAATGGAAAGTTTACTTTTAAAAAGTTGCCAAATGGTTCCATTGACCAGACCAAAGTGATCTGTGTCTTTGGTGGTTGTGAACTGGGCTATTATCGCAGCACGTCCAGTCTGAAATACCACTTGATGGCCGAGCACACATCTGATGACCGAGCACACAGCTGATGGCCGAGCACACAGCTGATGGCCGAGCATACAGCTGATGACCGAGCACACAGCTGATGACCGAGCACACAGCTGATGACCGAGCACACAGCTGATGGCCGAGCACACAGCTGATGACCGAGCACACATCTGATGACCGAGCACACAGCTGATGGCCGAGCATACAGCTGATGACCGAGCACACAGCTGATGACCGAGCACACAGCTGATGACCGAGCACACAGCTGATGGCCGAGCACACAGCTGATGGCCGAGCACACAGCTGATGCTGATGGTAAAGCACACAGCTGATGGCCGAGCATACAGCTGATGACCGAGCACACAGCTGATGACCGAGCACACAGCTGATGACCGAGCACACAGCTGATGACCGAGCACACAGCTGATGGCCGAGCACACAGCTGATGCTGATGGTAAAGCACACAGCTGATGGCCGAGCATACAGCTGATGGCCGAGCACACAGCTGATGCTGATGGCCAAGCACACAGCTGATGGCCGAGCATACAGCTGATGACCGAGCACACAGCTGATGACCGAGCACACAGCTGATGGCCGAGCACACGATGACCAAGCACACAGCTGATGCTGATGATAAAGCACACAGCTGATGGCCGAGCATACAGCTGATGACCGAGCACACAGCTGATGACCGAGCACACAGCTGATGGCCGAGCACACAGCTGATGACCGAGCACACAGCCGATGACCGAGCACACAGCCGATGGCCGAGCACACAGCTGAAGGCCGAGCACACAGCTGATGACCGAGCACACAGCTGATGGCCGAGCACACAGCTGATGCTGATGGCCAAGCATACAACTGATGGCCGAGCACACAGCCGATGCGAATTCTCCGCCCCCTCATCAAAGCCACACGACAATGGATTAGTGTGAAATTGAACGCTACAGTATATACCAATGTTGTTTTCAATGAAAAAAACATTTGCACAAAGCAAGCGATCCACTTTTCCATGTTGATAGGAGCATTAAAATGAGAAAAAATAATGGGACAAAAAGAAATTAAGGGACATTTAGAATAGATAGAAATGTGCGATTAATTGCGAGTTAATGCAATTAATCGCGATTAAATATTTTAATCGTTTGACAGCACTAATTATTAATCAATTATTTAATTTTGACCGTATGGCCTTAGCAATAAACAAGCCGTTATTTAATGTCGTTTTGTGGTCCTTTTTTTTTATATTTTGTATTATAAATTTGTATTATATATATATATTTTGGTTCAGGCACCGGTTCAGGCACCGTTCATCACCCGTTTTAAAAGTATCGATTTAGCACTGGTATCGGAAAAAAACCAAACGATATCCAACCCTAGTAGTAATTGATTAAAACAATCCAGAGGTCATCAACCGTTACTATCAACAGAGACATCTTTGCCCGCCCCGCCAAAAATAGAAATCTGGAGCCGTAAAACATATTAGAGCTTTATAATGAAGGTACCAGTCTATTGAAGTCTAAATTATTCTATCAACATCACTCATAGGTCTAAATAAGCCTTCATTTATAGTTTTCATTTTACTTCATTGTTAATTTTATACTTTTTATTGACACACATAGGCCTATAATACACACATGCTCAGGACCTATTTATGCACTAATGGAGAGATGTCAGAGTGGGAGAGGGGCTGCCAGTGCTGGACCAGTGCCCTGAGTGGTTGGGGGGGTACAGTGCCTTGCTCAAGAGCACCTTGGCAGTGCCGAGGAGGTGAACTGGCATATTTCCAGCTACCAATCCACACTCCGTATTTGATCCGTATGGGGACTTGAACCAGCGACCCTCCGGTTCCCTACTGACTGAGCTGCTGCCACCGAGCTCCTACTGATAATAATATGCTGATGTTAGTCTTTTGAACGATACATTTCTTAACGTACATTTACTTTCTGAACCCAGAGAATGTTCTTTTTCTGTTTAGTATTTGTAATCCATAGCTAGTCTACGGAACCTCAAGATCTCTTTTAAAATAAAGAATGTAAGAATCACTACAACAATAATAAATGAAAACTAAACTATTCAAAACATATAAGTTATTGTCACTAAAGAGAATAATGGATGAATCAGCTGATTGTTGCAGGTCTATTCTGCTCCTTCACATCTTTGAGGAAAGAACCAGACTTTTATCTGATGAAAACATACGCAGCAACTCAACATTACAGCTCCTCCCTCTTCCTCCTCCTCTTGTTGGTCTTCTTGTCTTCCTTGTGGAAGACTTTTCCATCGGCCTGCTTCCTCCAGCTCAGTTTGATGTCGTCGTCCAGCCCCTGGGCCCTCAGCTTCTGTTTCAGCTGAGACACAAAACTTATCTTATCTCATTTGTTTTTTTCATAAAGGTAAAACAGTATAAAACCTGATTTACCTGCTTCAACATGGCCTCCATCACAGGGTCATTCAGATCCAGATTCTTCTTGTTCTGAAACTTCACTTTCAACACTTTCTTTGAAGTAGACACCACTTTGTAAAAATCAAACAAACTTTATGAGTTCAAACATTTCTGTCTGATTAATAATCAGCATCCTGTTCATTCTTCATCATCAGTTTAAACAATAGATTCAACACTAACTGCAGTTGATCACCACTGCATGCTAACTTTACTAACTATTCCATGGAAATGATCCACATCATCATGTTCACATTTACTCTCCACAACCTGATGTTTTCTCTTGTTTTGTGTTATTCTAATGTGATGCTAAAAGTAAACCTGAATCTAAATGTAAAAGCTGTTTGAATCCCGGGTTAGCACTCACCTGGACCGTAGCAAATGAACGCTCTCTCCATGTCACAGGACCAGTCTTCCCAGGTTCCTGATTGGCTGAAGTCTGCAGCCACGCATGTCTCGTTGTTGTTATCAGGTTGCCCGTTCTTCCAGAAATTGAATGAGGAGGTACTTCCATCTGACCACTTCCAGGAGTCTCTGAAAAGGCCGATCCAACCCCAGATATAGTATTCTCCAGGTAGGATCGCCTGCACCTTCTGGTTGTCTGCCGTGTTCCTCACACTGGCCAGGTCTGTGTAGTGAGCTCTGCAGTAGCTCTGGGCTGCAGTCCATGTCATTCCAGTGTAGATGGAGACAAAAGTCACATCTGATCCTGAAAATGAAGCACAGAGAAGTGTAGAGGCAGCATAACATACAACCTCCCATCCATCCACATCTGTGATTCATGTCTTTATAATATCTACATATAATAAATCCACTGAGATATAAAGAACCACATCACTGAACTAACTGATGAATAACTTTATTTACCAACAGTCTCTTCACATTAATAAGACATGTCCTTAAATCTACAAAACAATCTAAAAAACAAGATTATATTAATTTTCTGCATATGAAATATTTTGCCAGGTTAATTAAACACATATATGTGTTTAATTAACCTGGCAAAATATGTTCTGTTTATATTGTAAGATGTGTGCAGGTGAACATGCACGAGTCTAATCTCTATAATCTAATCTAATATGTCTTCCTTTGGTGGTGATGCTGATGAACCACTGAGCTGTTTTACTGCTCTCATTCCTGCCGTCTTATTATCTGCTGCTCGGTCAGCTGGAAAGCTCTTTGAACGGCACTAACCTGTGTGAAAGCTGCTTTTTGTTGGAGTGACTGACTGATACTACAGAGTAGAGCCCTGCGCGGGACTGTTTTCTTCATCCCGCTCCCGCCCGCTCCTACCGAATTTCTGACCATTACCGTCCGCACCCGCAACGTGTGTTTTACACCCGCAAAACTCTAGGAATTTATTGATTTTGTGTCTTCTCCCATCCCGCATGAGAAAACACGTCATTTTTATAGGCTAATAGGGAGAAGATGCAGGGAAAGAAGGGAAGTGCTTGCTGCTGTGAGAGGGGGAGGGGCGGGCAGATGGTGGACGGAGCCTTGGAACTCCCCTGTCCTGGGAGGCTCAGACACGCTGCTGGTGTCTGCTCATAGATATACAGTATAAACTCAGTCAGTATATATGTATATCTATGGTGTCTGCTCATAGATATACAGTATAAACTCAGTCAGTATATATGTATATCTATGGTGTCTGCTCATAGATATACAGTATAAACTCAGTCAGTATATGTGTATATCTAAGGTGTCTACAGATATACAGTATAAACTCAGTCAGTATATAAATCTATGGTGTCTGCTCATAGATATACAGTATAAACTCAGTCAGTATATATGTATATCTATGGTGTCTGCTCATAGATATACAGTATAAACTCAGTCAGTATATGTGTATATCTAAGGTGTCTGCTCATAGATATATATAAACAGTATATCTATGGTGTCTGTTCATAGATATACAGTATAAACTCAGTCAGTATATATGTATATCTATTGTGTCTGCTGGTGTGGGGGGGTTCCAGGCTACATCCCGATCCCGCAGTGTTTTTTTTAGCCGCCCGCTCCCGCGACAAGTAATCCCTATCCCAATGCAGCCTGGCCCGAAAAATGAAAACAAAGAGGCAAAGAGAAAGAGTGAAGGGAAACTTCACTAATTAATATTCTCACCTCTGACATCTGCACAGATTGGATATATCCTGTTGTCACTACAATCATAGTCATGCCAGAGTCCATCAGAATACATCACTGCGCAGACGTTTCCACTGTATCCAGCGATTGGTTGTCCAGGGTACCATCGTCTGAACTCCGTCTCCCCGGGTTTGTAGAAACTTGTGTTTGACAGAGACCACCTCCAGCTGTCACGGGACAGTCCTATCCAGGCTCTCTGATTGTGATATGAAGAATTAGACTCTGCTCTAGCTTTTTGTTGAAGACCATATGTTTACCTAATCTTTCCATCTCCAGTCTTGATACTATCAGTCTGATCCTCTACGACTCCTTCATTCTGTTACCTTCCTTTAATAACTCATTACCAGCAATAGTTTCTGATCACTCAAACTGATTTTCAATTAGCTTCTCGAGAACATAGATCTCTGTTGTTGTAAATACTGTTTGTGATGTTTTAGTTTTGTTTTACTGCATTAGATGTATCTATGTTTCAATGTCTTGTTAGTCTTTCTATCACATAATCTTCTTTTGTTTCCATCCCTCTGCTGCAGCTCAACAGGGAAACACTGTCTGCTGAAGATTAAACTCAAACACTTTAGACTTCTACTACATTTCAAAGATAAATATTCTACTTCTTACTGCTCTACATTTAGTTATTAGTTCCTATGGAGGGTTTCAAACCTGCTGTCAGAAAGACTGAGATGAAAGAGAGAAAAGTGAACTCACGTAGCTGTTGTTGGAGTAGAACATGTTGTCTAAATCTGCCATGTTGGTCAGGTTATTCATAACCTCCATGCTGTCTACAGTTACCAGGTCTGTGTGTTTCTCTCTGCAGTATCTTTGGGCTTCAGTAAAGTTCTTCCTGGCATAAACAAAATAGTACTGAAGTCCAGCAGCTGATGAGACAGCACTCAGCCCTGTAGGGACACACACATACACATATAGAGCAGATTTAATATTTTATACTATATTATTTAACTGCTTTTGTATTTAACATTGTCTTTTGAAGACATTTTGTATCACTGTTATGCAGATAATAAAAAAAATTACGGTATTTCAGTTACACAAACAGCGCCTGCTTTCAGATTATCTAAATGATATCAGATGTTGGATGGTGTTGTGGCAATCCAAGCCAGGAGAGATTGTCTGGGACACGCAGCAGAAGACTTGTAAACAACTTAAATGTTTATTATGTTCAAAAATTCGTTCGGTTACATATCATAATCACAACCACAGTCAAAAAACTGTGTCCCTTCTACTCCCGCCAACTCATTACAAATCACTTCCACACAACCACCTGTACAGGGGATCAGACAAAATAGGCGGAGCTGAGACACCATATCCGTACGCTAATCACAAATCACCCATGACAGACAGAACAGTCAATATCATAATAAACCATTGTTAATTATACCAACAAAATATGAAATAACATAAAATAGCATAAATGGCTCAAACAGATCAATAAATGGAAACTAAACTGAAGTAATGAGGTTACTCTAAACTTCATATTTCTATACCTAACTTTGGTTGATCATGTCAGCTGTTCTGTATTACATGTTATATTATTATATCTGTAATGTTTATCTATATCAAGGCAGATCTTAAACCATCTGACTCAACTGGACATCACTTTGGCTCAACCTCTGTTGTTTTAACCCTTGTTCCTCACTAGAGACATGTTTGTCCTTTTTATTGTTATTTATTTAATAATGTTGTCTGTGTTAATGCTGACAACATGATTTCTGGTAAGGATATGAGTTTTTACTTGAAGTTTTGAACTTCAAGCTCAGATTCTATAAAAATTCAAAACAGTTTAATCAAAATACTGACAGGGACACTTATAGGACCAATATGTCCCATTGAAACCCATTATAACACAGGGACACTTACAGGACCAATATGTCCCATTGAAACCCATTATAACACAGGGACACTTACAGGACCAATATGTCCCATTGAAACCCATTATAACACAGGGACACATAGAGGACCAATATGTCCCATTGAAACCCATTATAACACAGGGGACCAATATGTCCCATTGAAACCCAGGGACACTTAGGGACCAATATGTCCCATTGAAACCCATTATAACACAGGGACACTTAGAGGACCAATATGTCCCATTGAAACCCATTATAACACAGGGACACTTACAGGACCAATATGTCCCATTGAAACCCATTATAACATAGGGACACATAGAGGACCAATATGTCCCATTGAAACCCATTATAACACAGGGACACTTAGAGGACCAATATGTCCCATTGAAACCCATTATAACACAGGGACACTTAGAGGACCAATATGTCCCATTGAAACCCATTATAACACAGGGACACTTAGAGGACCAGTATGTCCCACTGAAACCCATTATAACACAGGGACACTTAGAGGACCAATATGTCCCATTGAAACCCATTATAACACAGGGACACTTACAGGACCAATATGTCCCATTGAAACCCATTATAACACAGGGACACATAGAGGACCAATATGTCCCATTGAAACCCATTATAACACAGGGACACTTAGAGGACCAATATGTCCCATTGAAACCCATTATAACACATTGTTATTCCACCATCGTTGGAGAATAAAATCTTTCTATCTGATCAGGCAGGTTAACCTGCTCATGTCTCTCTATGTGTTTGTCTGTGTGTGTGTGTGTGTGTGTGTGTGTGTGTGTGTGTGTGTGTGTGTGTGTGTGTGTGTGTGTCTGTGTTAACCAGCTGTTCTCCTTGTTTCCACTCGGGGGGTTGCTGCTGGATTCTGGAGCGCTGCAGCATCAGCCTGTTACTAAACATGATGTGTGTGTTGATAAGGATGTCAGAGAGTGGTGTTTGTGTGTGTTTGTATCTGTGTGTGTTTTTGTGTGTGTTTGTATCTGTTTGTGTGTGTGTCTCTGTGTCTGTGTGTGTGTTCGTCTGTGTGTGTGTGTGTGTGTATTTGTGTGTTTGTGTGTGTATGTCTGAACACAGACGAACACACCCACCCACCCACACACAGACACACACACAGACAGACACACACACACACACACACACACACACACACACACACACACAAAATAAATATGCATGATAATTAATGTCGTTGCTAATCATTAACTTACTCCAGACTGAACAACAGAAAAATTAATTACCCCAGCATTTAATATGCCAAAAACAATTCATTTTCACTTATTTTTTAAATATAAACCAGTGACTTTATGTACATAAAGTGGCATTTAATGGGTTACAATTCTAAATATGGATGAGTTATTGGTAGTTATGATCAGGACTGAAGTCAGTTAAAAGATTTAACTATAATATTAATATAAAGTATCTTTTTAAAGATTATTTCCTTGGTACTTTAGGCCCTTCTAGTGACATCCCAGACATGGAGGGGAGAGACGGGGGGGAATGACACACAGGAAAGTCCCACTGGCTGGAATCAGACCCACAACCTCCGTGTCAAGGACCGAGCCTCCACACATGGGGGCACGTCCTACCTCCAGACCCCCCAGGCAACTATATCTTTAAAGCAGCTGATTGAAAGGAGACATTTTAGTCCTCTAAGGTAACAAGAGGAACATGTTTAAAGTGAGGCCCAGGTGTTAATGTGCTGTATCACTAAACATGACTTAAACATAAGATAATAATTTAAATAAAGTGTGTCGTATTATATTATATTTAGATGTGTAATAAAAGACTATAAACATTAATAAAACATATTAAACACTCACCTGATGCAGCCATGATGAGCAGAAGAAGTTTGTCCATCTTGTCTCCTCTCCGTCCTCCTCACTGTGGGACTTCAGACAGGTCTCTGCTCATTTCACTCATAGTTCAGGATGATTTGATTTCATGGAAATCAGAGGAAACAGTTATTTGCATGTTAGGTAAGAGCACATGTTCCCAAAAACATGTTTGATGCCATTCTGTTTAGGCGGTGAGCTGGACCTCGAAATTATGAATTTAATACTTACCTCACCGCTGTGTACATTGTTTTTTTTTGCTTAGGTCACGTAAAAAATCTTATAAGAACTACAGACATTGTTTCCAACTTTGTTGGACGCTAAATGTCCTTACAATCTTGCCTTTTTAAACGGGCAAATAAGCAGTACCAAAGATTCGAGAGCGGAGCCAAAAGAATCTTTGTCAGTGACCAGGAAGCTGCATTCTTGAGAATTAATCTTTGCTTTAATCATTAAAATTGTAGTGTATATTAATATTTTGTACAGATGAACTTGTTCTTGGACAGCAGATTACGATGGGCTAGCCTCAATATCAGTGGTGAGATGTAGAGTTTTGTCTTTCTATTCTAACCCATCAACACAATGTAACAACACGCAATGTATGCAACACATCTTATAAGTATCAAACAGCTCCTGCTAGTAATACTGAGGTAAAAATTAGGTGTTGTATCCACTTAGTCCAAAGTGTAAAAAGCTCTGTAGCCCCCTTTTCCCAGAAACGTTGGGCAAAGTTTGTGCAATGTCCACACTTTTGGGTGAACCTGCAAACCATAGAGAGTAAAGTAGCTGAAAAAGCCATATTGGCATTTAACTTAAACTGAAGATGTATAATGATGGTAAGGTAAGGATGCCCCCTGGGTGCCTCCCTAGGGAGGTGTTCCAGGCACGTCCAGCTGGGAGGAGGCCTCGGGGAAGACCCAGGACTAGGTGGAGGGATTATATCTCCAACCTGGCATGGGAACGCCTCGGGATCCCCCAGTCGGAGCTGGTTAATGTTGCTCGGGAAAGGGAAGTTTGGGGTCCCCTGCTGGAGCTGCTCCCCCCGCGACCCGACACCGGATAAGCGGACGAAGATGGATGGATGGATGGATGGATGAAGATGTATAAGACGTATTAAAATGCTAGCCCTCTTAAATGAGCTTGAGGATGGAGGGAGAATACCTGGTAGTGGCCCACTGTCTTGTTGGACTAACACCAAAAACAAATAGGGACCGCAGCCTGTAGAGAAGGAAGTGTCAAGGCAGGGACATGTCCATTTATTTTCTAAGGTTTTTATATCATGCTGTAGCTCACTATGTAGTAGTGCTCCTTATGTATTAAAATCTAAACATTTAGAGCTGCAACTACTGATTATCTTCACCATGAACATGTGTGATTATGTTGTGGATGAATGGATGAGTAGTTTGGTCTCTAAAATGTGGATCAATGTTTCCTAAAAGACCAAGATGTCGTCCTCAAATGTCTTGTTCTGTCCACAACTCAAAGATCTTCAGTTTCCTGTCCCAGAGGAGAGAAGACACTAGAACATATTCATATCTAACAAGCTGACATCACACAAGTTTACCTGTTTTTACTTTTAATGTAGCTAACTTTAGCTGTCAACAATAAGAGTCTGTGGTTAGCAAAGACTAAGATTGACACTGTTATAGATCAACCTGTGATCAGGAATAAATGATACCACAGTCAGCTAGTTTCCATTCAGTGTTACATCTGAAAAGACCTGAACACAAAGAGTCAGACAGCCTCCCACTCTCCATCTGTCTTTAGCAAAACTGTCCTCAGGCCCAGAAGATCATTTCAGAGCCCCCAGACTTGACGTCAGTGTTTTGAGGTGGTGTGAGAGTCCTGTATAGGAAACAGGAAACATCACTGCCTCTATCTCTGCCACAACAAAGAAACACAAGCTCTGAACTGTCTGGGAGTTTGTAGAACAGCTGACTGTTTCCTCAGTCTCTCCGTCTCTTTTCTTTCTCTCTTTTTCCGGGAAATGAAGCTGCCTTCAAGTACATGAGAACAACCTGCCGTTGTCCCCCTATCCATCAAAGTCCTAAATGGCAAGCCGGCCTGAGCCTAATCCCTGAAATGCTGATTTTATCTTAACCGTCTTAATTTATTTTTTCATTTTTTATCATGACTTTGTTGGTCAGGCTGATTACCCTTACTGCACATATTATGTACACTGTTATGATGTGTCGTACAATGGCAGTGTGCAGTTTTGTTGGCTGTGCATGTGCTAAGAGTGTGTCCATGCTACGAGTGTCTCCATGCTACGAGTGTGTCCATGCAGAGTAGTAACAGTCTGTGTACTGTATGTTTTGTTTGTATTTCCTAACAGCGGATACTAGATGTGTCCAGTCACATCCAGTATCAATAAAGTCGATTTATACTTATGTACTATTTTACAGTACATTTTCTGGATTATAATTAAATACTTTTATTAAAGTAACATTTTCAATGCAGGACTTTATCTCATATTATTGTAGTTTGACAGTGTGCTATTGGTACTTTTACTTTAGTTTATTACACTTAATGTCCATGTATAAAAACATCCATGTCCTACAGAGAGAAGAGCTGTATTGTGCCACATTTAGTCACTAGTACATTTCCAGAGAAGGATCTGAATACTTCATCCAACGCTGCTTTGACTTTCTATGCAAACACAGAATGATTTGAATGTTGTAACAAACTCCTGAGAGGAACTGCTGCAAGCAGCGTGAACATCTACTTTAGGGGTCAACTCATTATCAGCCTGGCCAATTATCAGGGCAGATAACTGTCAATTTGCTGACAGCGGGACTCAGAGCAGATAAGAGGCAGAAAATGGATGGATACAACTAGATGTGATGCAAACACGAATACATCTATAATTATAATTCAATAATATATAATAATTTCTACTACTCGTTGCCTTCTTTTATTGGTTAGAGTTAGGGTAAGAATACCAGGCTTAGCCAATCAGAGGCAGAGAAAGGCAGAGTAGGGTTGGACATTTGCTAACTCGTCAGCACACCGGACAACGCATGCGCACATCGTTCACTTCCTGACAGCTAACACACCACCAGCAGAAACTCACCTGTTCCTGTGTGTCTCCTTCTCTTCTTTGTGTGTTTTCTGTGTTTTGTGTAACCGTGTTGGCCCGTGGCTCGCTCCCGGGTCTCCTCGTGTCTCTCCATGCGCGCTCCCGTGTGCGTGGCGCTGTTTGTTTGGCTGCTGAGCGCTGCGGCGGCGCGCGTCAGTTCACTGAGGAGGAGATGGCTGCTGTCAGGTAACACAGAAACACACCTGAGAATAACACAGAGCCTTTACTGCAGTAATACTACTAACACACTCTGTGATAATACTCCACTTAAAGTTAAAGTCCTGCATTCAGACCTTACTGTAGTAAAGGTATAGCAGTGAGAGATGAAGCAGGTCTCTACCTCTGGAAGTAGAGATGAAGCAGGTCTCTACCTCTGGAAGTAGAGAGGAAGCAGGTCTCTACCTCTGGAAGTAGAGAGGAAGCAGGTCTCTACCTCTGGAAGTAGAGAGGAAGCAGGTCTCTACCTCTGGAAGTAGAGAGGAAGCAGGTCTCTACCTCTGGAAGTAGAAAGGAAGCAGGTCTCTACCTCTGGAAGTAGAGAGGAAGCAGGTCTCTAACTCTGGAAGTAGCTTCAGTGTTGAGCCCCCCCCCATCTGATGTTCACCTGGGACAGATGGTCTTTTTAAAAACATGTGGCCTCCACCATGACCTTCATAGTTTAAAGAAAAGAAGAAGAAGAAGAACAGTGCTTAATTGTCAAACCCAATATGAAAATACTTGGGCTGGGTATCTCCAATGATTCCTAAATGTATTCAGATTCTCAAGGTTCTGATTGGATTACATTTCTGAAATATCAGTTCCAACACCAGTTTATTTAGTTTGGATATGAAAGAGAGTCAAGAAGAATATTTAATATGATCATATTTAAACTGTATTCACTACTTATCATGTAGACTTCTTCCCTTTTCTCATGAACCAATCAGCTGGCCCTTCATCCAGCCCATAATAACCTACCTGTACCCTTGCTGCTGCTGCTGTTTCTCTGTCTCCTCTTCTGTTTGGAAGCAGCTCCACATCATCTGTCTTCTGATATGAAAACAGCTGAGTTATGATCATATTGAGTGGAACAACACGTGATGTTCCTGGGCGCGCACGTCCACACAGGCACGCTCTCTGCTGCTCCTCCGTGGAGGTCAGACAATAATAATAAACCACTTTGATAGTAGTGAACGACGGGATTTACTTGTACATGTACAAAAGCTATTGGGATTTGACCAAAACAATGATAACTTGCTTTTATCTTGAGCACAAGTAACTCGATAAATGTCCCGAAGCGACTGAGAACAACTGTAAATGAGTTGAGCTGCTCTACAATCTGTCCCTATCTTCCTCTGGTTGGGAATCACTGGCCCGGTATAATGTAGAGAGGGAGAGAGCCCTCTGCTGGCAAGATCTGGGCTAACATCCTAGAGACACACCTGGTAACAGAATACAGGTAAGAGACAGGAATAACACCATCACACATCCTAGAGACACACCTGGTAACAGAATACAGGTAAGAGACAGGAATAACACCATCACACATCCTAGAGACACACCTGGTAACAGAATACAGGTAAGAGACAAAGTCATCATGTGTTTGACACTTTATGTTTCTCTGAATTAAAGAATGTTTCTGATTCTTCTTGTTCAAAGCAAGAACACAACTAATAGAAACAGAAAATGCTGAGTCATGCTGCTAACCACCAACTCATGTTTTAAATAGTTAAAGAAAAGATTCAAACTCTTTTTGTTAGTTCATCATTTTCACAACTTTATTAAATTAATAAGAACAAACAATTTGTATTCAAATTCACTCTTAAACAACTCTTATTTCTTACTAAAATATATTAAGTTTATGACCAAATGTGACAAATAAAAATCCTCAAATCTTCATCTTGAAGAAGCTGGAAGCTGTAAATATTTAGTATTTTAGTTTAGAAGATGTAACAAGTCTGATGACTAACTTTAGGTAAATGTTTAAAGTTTACATCTCTAATAATAAGGTGACAGAACAACAATCATTCATATAATTACTTTATAATATTACTCTCAAATGAAGAAAGAGATTTAGTCTGATGAATATAGATTTTAAACATTCAACATTAAAGATAATTTATATTTAAAACTAATTAAATGTTAAATGTAATGTTAATGTTAAAACATCTCCACCACGACCTGAAAAACAAACAAAATATATTCTCAAAATATGAGAAATCAGTAAAACATGTCGGTTATATTTCCCCATAGACGATAAATCAGATAAATACTAAAGTCTTGTTTCATTCTAACAGTCTAAAGCCCAAATTTATTAAGTTTATGATCAAATATAACAAAGAAAAGCATCAAATCTTCCTGTTTGAGAAGCTGTGAATATATTTAGTGTTTCTGTCTGGAAGATGTTACAGTCACATAAAGTTTTAGGGAAATGTTTAAAGTTTGCATCTCTAATAACCAGAGCCACACAGAATCTGCAGACAGAATATTACCCAGATTTTAAACAAATTAAAATAAAACATCTCCACCTCCAACCTGATAAACAATCGGTTCAATTCTGCAGATTTTCATTCTGGATCACGTCTGAAAACTGTATAGGTCACGCACAAGCGGGCGCAACCTCGTGAAACTGTTGGGTTCGTAGTCGTCACACGCTGTAAGAAATTTGTCCAAATGAGGTCCTAAGGCCTGTCCAGTCTGACTCTAATTTATTAATAACCGCTTCTTTCATTGGATCAATCCGAGACGAAGAGTTCAGTTAAACAAAGATTACTGAGTCCTATCTTATCTTATACTTATCCTATCCTCACGGGTGAGGGGTGTCTTCTTGTTTCTTAGGCAGAAACTGTTATTTTACTTACACACACGCCAAGGTGGGGGCCTTCATGTGGTGCAATCGCTAAGGAGTCACACACACACACACACACACACACACACACACACACACACACAGTGGTTTGCAAATACAAAACATCATTCACAAACTAATGCATTTTGTTCTGCAAATAAGAAACCTACCTATCAAACAAATACAGTATGTTTCACACATACAAAGAAACATATTTCTTCAATGACAAAAAATATCCTTCAAGTACAAAAGAAAATTCTTCAAGTACGTAAAAAATCCTTCAAGTACAAAAAAGAAATTATACAAGTACAAAAAACTGTCACGTGACTTTTGACACTAATTTTCCACCTTGCTGATCCACACACAGATGCCAGTAAATTTTCTAACAAATGTCCTGTAATTCACACATTGAAGCGATACTGGCGTTAAATACCCGCTGATCGTTGTCTGATTCTCTGAAATGAATGCTGGCATTGCATTGTGGGAAATCGGCTTTGCATACGATCATATGCTCTGATCATATCGTGTTCCTACTGTAAATAAAATAAAGAAACGCATACCATGATAATATCTACATACATGTTGCTACGTGTAGCATTATAGTTTACAAAATTTTAATAAACAAAGCAATCCCGCTTCCTTGGCTGAAATGGACCGAAATAACATTAAAAGTAATACAATTAAACCATGATAAGATCTGGTGAATAAATGTTGATTAAAACAAAAAATACCAATAATAGCAAAGCTGTATAGGCTACAGCTTCCGTGGTCTACGCACAGATTCCCTGATCACAGCATTTTCTTTCTGTAGCCTACAGAGAAGCTGTATATCGCTTTGCTATTATTGGTATTTTTAGCAAAATTTGTGCCAAAAGTCACTTGACTTGAAGGAATTTTTTTTGTCATTGAAGAAATCCGTTTCTTTGTATGTGTGAAACATACTGTATTTGTTTGATAGGTAGGTTTCTTATTTGCAGAACAAAATGCATTAGTTTGTGAATGATGTTTTGTATTTGCAAACCACACTGAGTTTGATTGTGAATCGTTGGGCGTGAGTAAAACACGTTTTGTGTGTGTGTGAGATTTTGGCATGATTCTAAATCCCAAAACTTCCTTTTCTGTTTGTTTGTTTTTCTAAAATATAAAAGTGTTTTCTAAAAAGTTATCAGAACAGAGCCAGGAGCTTCTGCTTGTCAGAGCAACGGCACAAGACGTCTGTAATCATGACTATGCTAATGTAGCTAACTATGCTAATGTAGCTAACTATGCTAATGTAGCTAACTTTAGCTATCAACAATAACTGTCTGTGGTTAGGAAAGACTAGGATTACCACTATGTGTTATAAATCCGCCTGTGATTAGGGAGATATGAAATCACAGCTGATCTCATCCAGTTGTACAGCAGGGATACAGTATCTCCATGGTTACCACTCATTGATTGCCTGGCGTTAACTCGCGGAGCGTTGTCATCACATGACGCGACTACGCAGGCCAAGGGTCGCTCCCCGTGTGAAAACCCTTTACTCTCAAACAAAGAAAGATATTTTATCTCATTAAAATACATTTTAAAGAAGAAACAGTGAATCAGTAAAACATGTCGGTTATATTTCCCCAAAACTGATAAATCAGATAAATAATAAAGTCTTGATTTATTCTAACAGTCTGAAGCTCAAATATATTAAGTTTATCACCAAATATGACAAAAAAAAGCATCAAATCTTCATGTTTGAGAAGCTAGAAGCTGTGAATATATTTAGTATTTCTGCTTGCAAAGAACCAGACTTTTCTCTGATGAAAACAGACGCAGCAACTCAACATTACAGCTCCTCCCTCTTCCTCCTCCTCTTGTTGGTCTTCTTGTCTTCCTTGTGGAAGACTTTTCCATCGGCCTGCTTCCTCCAGCTCAGTTTGATGTTGTCGTCCAGCCCCTGGGCCCTCAGCTTCTGTTTCAGCTGAGACACAAATAAGGGGGTAGGGGGTCGCAGATTAAAACCAGGGCCGTCCTTCACAAAGTGGTCTCTCTCTCTCTCTCTCTCTCTCTCTCTCTCTCTCTCTCTCTCTCTCTCTCTCTCTCTCTCTCTCTCTCTCTCTCTCTCTCTCTCTCTCTCTCTCTGTTATTTGGATGTGCACCAAGTAGTAGGCACACAGAGAGACACATCACATCCTGCACTGGTAGTTAGACTGGACTCATATATACTTTCTTCTCTTGTTCATACTTTTCTCAGATTGCTGGATTATATTTGTAC
Organism: Perca flavescens; assembly: GCF_004354835.1. Taxonomy (NCBI): domain Eukaryota; kingdom Metazoa; phylum Chordata; class Actinopteri; order Perciformes; family Percidae; genus Perca; species Perca flavescens. The sequence continues at coordinate 38,824,316 of NC_041337.1, read as the reverse complement.
ATTTTTCTGGTGTCAGATAGAAGCTGTGTTGATTCATCCTAATTCTCCCTCAGAGTGCCACTACTAGACTCTCTACTTATGCACAAAGCTCATGTCATGTATCTGACCAAAGTGATGTAATGTGTATAATATATATAGCTTTTAAATGTTCTTATTTAGCTGTATTTGTTGTTCTAACTATTTCTTTATAAGATTCCTCATCACACGGTTTCTTTAATGCTGGAAGGTGAATAAAGTTTTATCTTCTTTTAATTTGCTTTTAAGAGTAATTTGGTTGTTCTGTTTTAGTATAAAAGTATAAAACCTGATTTACCTGCTTCAACATGGCCTCCATCACAGCAGGGTCATTCAGATCCAGATTCTTCTCGTTCTCAAACTTCACTTTCATCACTTTCTTTGAAACAGGAACCACTTTGTAAAAATCAAACAAACTTCATGAGTTCAATAAATGTGTAAAGATAACAACCGGTTGAGATAAGAAATGAATGTTGATGCAGTTTTTAAACATCCTAGAGTGTAATCTACTTTAGATTGACCTTGTTTGACTTTAGACATCACTAAGTCTTCTTAGTTTATTTATTTGAAGAGATTTGTTTCTATTAATTTAGTTATTTAGATGTGGGATTTGTTTTAAACATCTAACTTTGTTCTTTGAGATAAAATAGAGTTTCAGAGTCACTTTTGATGAGAGGACACATCTGTTGTTTTGCAGTTTATAGAAATAAAAGGAAGATTTTCACTCATTCTGTTAAAAACATCTTGAGAAAACTTAAAAAAAGCCGTTTGAATCCCGGGTTAGCACTCACCTGGACCGTAGCAAATGAAAGCTCTCTCCATGTCACAGGGCCAGCCCTCCCAGGCTCCTGATTGGCTGAAGTCTGCAGCCACGCAAGTCTTGTTCCCTTTGTTGTTATCAGGTTGCCCGGTCTTACAGAAGCTGAATGAGGAGTTACTTACATTTGACCACATCCAGGAGTCACTGAAAAGGCCGATCCAGGGATAGTGTTGTCCAGCTATCACCGCCTGTACCTTCTGGTTCTCTGTCATGTTCCTCACACTGGCCAGGTCTGTGTGGTGAGCTCTGCAGTAGCTCTGGGCTTGAGTCCATGTCATACCGATGGTGTTGATGAAGACAAACGTCACATCTGACCCTGAAAATGAAGCACAGAGAAGTGTAGAGGCAGCATAACATACAACCTCCCATCATCCACATCTGTGATTCATGTCTTTATAATATCTACAATAAATCCACTGAGATATAAAGAACCACATCAATAAACTAACTAAGAAATAACTTTATTTACCAACAGTCTCTCCACATTAATAAGAAATGTCCTTAACCTCAGAACCCTAAAGGATCGTCCACGATCCCAAACGGCACCTCTGATTCATATTTAGATAATTTAATAACCGTAAAATGTAGGCTAGCTTCTTACCGATTATTCCTGCTAAAAGCTAAAGAGTTAGCCGTCACTCTTCAGATATTTGGGATACATTTGGGCCTTTTTTGAAGAAATGTAAATAGTTTGTCATTTATATGAGTTATAATGTTCATTATGTTTATTTTTACACTGGATGACTCCAAATATATAGGAGAACTGTTTTAGACACGAGATTGACTTAGCTTTGGACTTTTTTTGAAAAATGTATATATTTTGTCAGCTGTATAAGTTATAATGTTTATTTCTTCACAGTTTGACACCCAAGACATATGAGAAGTGTTTCAGACAGGAGATTGGCTTAGCTTTTATTGCTCTGTTAGTGATATCAATACATATCTGTGAGATTCATGTTCTGTTTTATTTATTGATTTATTGATTTATTTGTCTTTAAAGTCATACATCCTTTTTTTACATTCAAGTGACCTCACCACAACACAAATATTCTAATAGCCCAGTTTGTCCTGAAAAAAATTATGTTCACAGATTTACTGTAGACAACAGGGTTGATGATTTACAAGCTTTTTTAGAAAATAAAACCACGGACGGACAAGGAATTGTAAAAATGGCCTCAGGGTTATTATTAAATCTACAAAACAATGTAAAAAACAAGATTATATTGTATTGTTGTTTTTCTGCATATTAATATTCTCTCAGGTTAATTTATCTGCTGCTGTCAGCTGTAAAGCTCTTTGAACGGCACTAACCTGTGTGAAAGCTGCTTTTTGTCAGAGTGACTGACTGATACTACAGAGGCCTGAATAATGAAAACAAAGAGGCAAAGAGAAGCAGAGAAGAGAAACTTCACTAGTTAATATTCTCACCTCTGACATCTACGCAGACTGCATAATGGTAGTTGTCACAACTGTCGTCGTACCAGAGGCCATTATAACCCATCCCTGCGCAGACTATTCCACTGTATCCAACGGTTGGTCGTCCAGGCCTCCATCGTCTGAACTCCGTCTCCCCGGGTTTGTAGAAACTTGGGTCTGACAGAGACCACCTCCAGCTGCCACCGGACAGTCCTATCCAGGCTCTCTGATTGAGATATGAAGAATTAGACTCTGCTCTAGCTTTTTGTTGAAGACCAGATGTTTACCTAATCTTTCCATCTCCAGTCTTGATACTATCAGTCTGATCCTCTACGACTCCTTCATTCTGTTAGCCTCCTTTAATAACTCATTACCAGCAATAGTTTCTGATCACTCAAACTGATTTTCAATTAGCTTCTTGAGAACATAGATCTCTGTTGTTGTAAATACTGTTTTGTGATGTTTTAGATTTGTTTTACTGCATTAGTTGTATCTATGTTTTAATGTCTTGTTAGTCTTTCTAATACATAATCTTCTTTTGTTTCCATCCCTCTGCTGCAGCTCAACAGGGAAACACTGTCTGCTAAGATTAAAGTAGTTTTAGTTTAGTTTAGTTTAGTTTATTTAGCAGGACAATGTGCAGTTACATTAAAAAGATGGCTGCACCAGATTTAGCATTATGCTACTTTCCATCTGTAGTCCTCCACAATTATAATGACATAACAGAGTTGAGTTCATGACAAAAACAATAAACATAACATGTTTATACAACAAGACAGTTAAGACAATATAAATAGACTATTTACACCGAAGGTGCAATACACAAATATACACAACAATGGAATAAAAAGTGTTAGTGAGAGCAGGTCTGATGTTCTAAAAGGAAGTATTTAACTGCCCGCGAGAAGCTTTTAAAATTTGAGATATTCTTTAAATTGTCAGGAAGCCCATTCCATTCTTTGACTGCTTTATAGGAAAAGGCTGATTGAGAAAAAACAGATTTTCTTTTGGGAACATTGCAATCACCCCTGGATACAGACCTCAAGGCTCTGTTTGTAAATTTAGAGCGTAGCTGTACATATGTTTTTAAAGGGGGTGGAGCGGCATCATTAAGAATTTTGTGAACCAAACGGATATTAGAATACCTGATCAAATTATCAAAGCTCAAAATACTGTACTTCTCCAGTATACTACAGTGGTGGTGCCGTCTAGGTTTTTTGTCTAGGATTTTCAAAGCTTGATTATGTAAAGATCTAAGAGGATTTAAAACAGTTTGTTTGGCTTGAGACCATGATGACATACAATACAATATATGCGATAAAATCATAGCATTAAAATAAGATTTTGCTGCTTCCAATGACAAAGAGCTTCTAATGTGCCTGAAGTTAGCAATATTAAATTTCAAAACACGATAAACCCTTTTAACATGTTTTTTAAAATCTAGTACAGGATCCAAGATCACTCCCAGGTATTTAACTTCTTCCACATTTTGGATCATATAACTATCCACATAAATATGTGGGAGTGGACTTTGAATTTTTTTATTTGAGAAATACATTGTTACCGTCTTCTCCATATTCAACGTAAGGCACGACTTGTTCATCCATTCTGTTGCTTTACTCATTGCCTCAGATAGTTTAGCAGCAACAATATTAACATTGGAACCGTGTGTATATAAAACCGTGTAGAAAAAAGTACATCAAGACCTCCACATCCTCACAAATGGAAGGTAGGTCATTGATGTACAAACTGAAGAGCAATGGCCCCAGAATAGACCCCTGGGGTACCCCTGTAATACAGGATCGAAACGGTGAAGTTTTATCATTTATTCTTACGCACTGGTAACGGTCTGCTAGATAAGATTGCAGTCAGCTAATAGTGTTTTCGGAAAAATTAAAATTCCACAATTTTGTTAGCAGCACTGAGTGGTTAACGGTGTCGAATGCCTTATGTAGATCCAAAAAAACGGCCCCAACCACTCCTCCCTTATCTAGACTGGATTTGATCACCTCAAGGAAATAACAACAAGCCGTGCCGGTAGTAGTAGTAGTAGATAACTTTATTCTCCCTGTGGGGCAGTTGGGTTTGCGGCACAATCGGGCACTTTATGACAAGACATCAGACATATGATACAAACAAATAGTCCTTACATCAGACACCGACAGGCATAACATGAAGAATATACATCTCACACTACAATACACAGTACACCCTTGGGTCTGACCAGGCCAGCTGGACCACTAGCTTATTTGAATGATTTAAGGCTTTTATGGCTTTTTGTACCAAAGAGAACTTGGATCTGTTCCTGGTCAGAAGGGGTAAGCAGAAACGACGCATAGATGGCAGTAGTTTAAAATGTGATGCCAGGGGGTCTGTGTAGTCACATACAATGTTATTGGCCTTTCTCACCTTTCTTTGTAAATGTGTTCAATGCTCGGTAGTGTTATCTCAAGTAAACTCAAACACTTTAGACTTCTACTACATTTCAAAGATAAATATTCTATTTCTTACTGCTCTACATCTAGTTATTAGTTCCTATGGAGGGTTTCAAACCTGCTGTCAGAAAGACTTTGAGATGAAAGAGAGAAAAGTGAACTCACGTAGCTGTTCTTGGAGTAGAACATGTTGTCTAAATCTGCCGTGTTGTTCAGGATCTTCATAACCTCCATGCTGTCTACAGTGACCAGGTCTGTGTGTTTCTCTCTGCAGTATCTTTGGGCTTCAGTAAAGTTCTTCCTGTCATAAACAAAATAGTACTGAAGTCCAGCAGCTGATGAGACAGCACTCAGCCCTGTAGGGACACACACACACATATAGAGCAGATTTAATATTTTATACTATATTAATACACAATGTTATATTTCAGTTACACCAACAGCGTCTGCTTTCAGATTATCTAAATTATATCAAATGTTGATCCAACGAGAAACTTCCTTCAATTAAATGGAAACAAAACTGAAGTAAGTAAGTAAGTAATTAAAATGTATTTATAAAGCGCTTTTCACAGATAAAATCACAAAGTGCTGTACAAAAGAATAGGTAAAACAAACAATATAAAAATGTATATACATATGTATAATTAAAGTGACTCTAGTGAAAACCCATCAACCATAAGCTTTCCTAAATAAACATATTTTCAGATCCTTTTTAAAAGAGACAACAGAGTCTGCCAGACGCATGGACAGGGGCAGGACGTCCCATAGTCTGGGAGCAACAGACTGAAAGGACAGGTCCCCTCGGGTCTTATAACGAGTCTTTGGGACTACAAGCAGGTTCTGGCCAGCGGACCGAAGACTTCGGCCAGAGGAATATGGCTTCAAAAGGTCCAGGATGTACTGTGGGGCCTGACCGTTTTAAGGCTCTGAAAGTCAGCACTAAAATCTTAAAATCAATCCTGAATTGTACAGGGAGCCAATGGAGAGCCGACAAGACTGGAGTGATATGAGACCTTCGAGGGGCACCTGTTAAAAGTCTAGCAGCAGAATCTTTAACAATTTGCAGTTTGTTCAGAGCAGACTTATTCAGACAGGTAAAAACAGAGTTGCAGTAGTCAACTCTTGTTGACAATTTCGGACGAGCTGTTTTGAGTGTCTCCAAAGACAAGGCTTGGTCAAACACAACCCCCAGGTTTCTGAGGCTGGATTTGACAGAGAGGCCCAGAGAGCCAAGGTGCTGTTTGATCAGCGGGATCTTATGGTCTGGAGCAAAGATCAGCGTTTCAGTCTTGTTTGAATTTATCTGCAGGTAGTTAGTGGCCAGCCAGTCTTGGATGGAGGACACACACTCTAGGAACAGAGACAAACGATGGAACTCAGCATAGTTATAAAAGAACAATACAACTGGACATCGTCGGCATAGAAATGATATGATACATCCCTGAAACAACCAATAATTTGACCAAGTGGCAAAATGTACAGTAACAACAAAATAGGACCCAAAACTGACCCTTGTGCCACTCCGCAGGACAAATTGGTCACATCAGACTGTACATTGTTTACAGCAACATTAAAGTCATGAATATAGAAAGAGAACCACTGAAGGACAGATCCTGATAGTCCCATCTCATTATGAAGCCGACTGATACGGTGATCCACAGTGTCAAAAGCAGAAGTCAAATCAAGAAGTATAAGTACAGTGTAGCAGCTAGAGACTTTGATAAGGGCTGTTTCAGTGGAGTGTAATTTTCGAAAACCAGACTGAAAAGTATCAAACAGGTTGTGCTGCTCCATAAAGGAGGTCAGCTGGCATGCCACTACTTTTTCCCAAATTTTGGAGATAAATGGAAGTTTAGATATGGGCCTGTAATTATTAGGTTCTGAAGGGTCAAGATTGGGCTTTTTAACCCCTTAATGCCGACTGTCGCTAATTTGCATCAGGCCCCTTCCATTCCGACTGCAGGCGAGATAGCGTGTGTATTTCCCCCAATGCCGGTTTGTTTACATGCGATACATACCTAGGAACCTTTTGCATGCACTGGTTTCTCGTAGGACCGGTCGGAGTGGGAGATACATCCGGTTCACGGAAGCGAAATTAAACCTAACCCTACCCCTAACCCTACCCCTAAACCCAATCCTGCCCCGAACCCTAACCCTAAAGAAACTACTGTCAATGTTAGGGAGTAGAAGAGTGTTTTCTTTCTTGCCATTGTCAAGATCCATGTATTTGTCAATTACAGTTTAGAAGAACAACTTTGTGACATGAATGAAATCTACTATGTGTTTCTGTGTGTCTGTCTGTGTGTGTGTGTGTGTCTGTGTGTCTGTCTGTGTGTGTGTTTGTGTCTGTCTGTGTGTGTGTGTGTCTCTATGTGTGTCTGTGTGTGTCTCTATGTGTGTATGTGTGTATGTGTGTGTGTGTCTGTGTGTTCTTCTGTGTGTGTGTGTGTGTGTGTGTGTGTGTGTGTTAGTGTGTGTCTGTGTGTGTGTTAGTGTGTGTGTGTGTGTGTGTGTGTTAGAGTGTGTGTCTGTGTGTGTTAGTGTCTGTGTGTGTGTGTTAGAGTGTGTGTCTGTGTGTGTTAGTGTCTGTGTGTGTGTGTATGTGTGTGTGTTAGAGTGTGTGTCTGTGTGTGTTAGTGTCTGTGAGTGTGTGTGTTAGAGTGTGTGTCTGTGTGTGTTAGTGTCTGTGTCTGTGTGTGTGTGTGTGTTACAGTTTTTCACGATCGTTATGACAATGTTTTCAATACTTTTAACAACTTTCCTAAACTCTTAACGCACCAACATAAAACAGTTAATTTCGTGCTCAAAATCCCACATTGTAAACTAAACTCCAACACTGATTTTCAAAATACAATAATAATACAAGTCAGATTTGAACCCTTGACCTCTGCGTCGAGGCATAAACCTCTCAGTATATGTGCGCCTGCTCTACCACTGAACCAACCCGGCCACCATTTTGTTTCTTTTGCTGCAGAGATTCAATACAAAAAATGATTGACCCATCTCAGAGTAGCTTTATAGAATGTATGGTTTATTAAAATAAGGAGACAGACAGAATTGTCCTGGTACTCCTCTTCCTCTCCCTCGTGAAGATATATTTCTTATTTTCTGTGTTCATCTACAGTATATTGATCAAATAGGTCCTCTTTTACTGGACTACCATATGATGATGGGATTGGAAGAACCTAAAACCTGGCTGGGTTTCCTAGAAGGGAATCAGCTGGGATCGATCTATTTGCATGACTTCAATCAGCTGTTTCTCAATAAATGCAGGTATAAAATGCAGGGGATATATTTGTGATATATTGTGTGTGTATGTGTGTGTCTGTGTGTGTATGTGTGTGTTAGAGTGTGTATGTGTGTGTGTGTGTGTGTGTGAGAGAGTGTGTGTTTGTGTGTCTGTTACAGTGTGTGTGTGTGTGTTACTGTGTGTGTGTGTTAGAGTCTGTTTGTGTGTGTGTGTGTGTGTGTTAGTGTCTGTGTGTGTGTGTGTGTGTGTGTGTGTGTGTGTGTGTGTGTGTGAGAGACTGTGTGTGTGTGTGTGTGTGTCTGTGTGTGTGTGTGTGTGTGTTAGAGTGTGTCTCACGATTTGTCTCCTGATGTAAAACGGGTATTTATGTTACTATGCATGTGTGTGTGTGTGTCTTTGTGTGGGTGTGTGGGTGCAGCTCCCACATCACACACACACACACACACACACACACACACACACACACACACACCAATAAATACTGTACATTTATGCAAAAAATAAATATGCATCATAATTAATGTCGTTGCTAATCATTAACTTACTCCAGACTGAACAACAGAAAAATAAATTCCCCCAGCATTTAGTATACCGAAAATAATTCATTTTCACCGTTTTTTTTTCATTACAAACCAGTGACTTTATGTACTTAAAGTGGCATTTAAAGGGTTAAAATACTAAATATGGATGAGTTGTTGGTAGTTAAGATCAGGACTGAAGTCAGTTAAAAGATTTAACTATAATATTAATATAAAGTATCTTTTTAAAGATTATTTCCTTGGTACTTTAGGCCCTTCTAGTGACATCCCAGACATGGAGGGGAGAGACGGGGGGGGAATGACACACAGGAAAGTCCCACTGGCTGGAATCAGACCCACAACCTCCGTGTCAAGGACCGAGCCTCCACACATGGGGGCACGTCCTACCACTAGACCCCCCAGGCAACTATATCTTTAAAGCAGCTGATTGAAAGGAGACATTTTAGTCCTCTAAGGTAGCAAGAGGAACATGTTTAAAGTGAGGCCCAGGTGTTAATGTGCTGTATAACTAAACATGACTTAAACATAAGATAATAATTTAAATAAAGTGTGTCGTATTATATTATATTTAGATGTGTAATACAAGACTATAAACATTAATAAAACATATTAAACACTCACCTGATGCAGCCATGATGAGCAGAAGAAGTTTGTCCATCTTGTCTCCTCTCCGTCCTCCTCACTGTGGGACTTCAGACAGGTCTCTGCTCATTTAACTCATCGTCAACAAACAAAAGCTTCCAGAAGCTCAGGATCAGATGATTTCTATGGAAACACGTCAGAGGCGACAGATATTTGCATTTTAGGCAAAAGCATAAGTTAAAAAAATTCCCCTTTTTCAAAACCATGTTTGATGCCATTCTGTTGGACTAACGGCAAAAACAAATAGAGTGTGTTCGTCTGTGTGTGTGTGTGTGTGTGTGTGTGTTTGTGTGTGTGTGTGTGTGTGTGTGTGTGTGTGTGTGTGTGTGTGTGTGTGTGTGTGTGTGTGTGTGTGTGTGTGTGTGTGTGTGTGTGTGTGTGAGAAGGAAGTGTCAAGGCAGGAACATGTCCATTACTTTTCTGAGGTTTTTATATCATTCTGTAGCTTCTCAGTAGTGCTCCTCATGTATTCATATCTAAACCCTTGGAGCTACAACTACTGATTATCTTCACCGTGAACATGTGTGATTATGTTGTGGATGAATGGATGAGTAGTTTGGTCTCTAAAATGTGGATCAGTGTTTCCTAAAAGACCAAGATGTCGTCCTCAAATGTCTTGTTCTGTCCTCAACTTCAGTTTCCTGTCCCAGAGGAGAGAAGACACTAGAACATATTCACATTTAACAAGCTGACATCACACAAGTTTACCTGTTTTAATCCACAGCAGTACACACAGTGTGTGTGTGTGTGTTTGCGTGTGTGATATTACATATTAATCGATTGATCGATCAGTTTGAGTAATTTTTTATGTATGGATGCCACGTTAGGTCAGATCTGTGACATTTCAATTTTATTTATAGTATCAAATCCTAACAAGAGTTATCTCGAGACACTTTACAGATAGAGTAGGTCTAGACCACACTCTATAATTTACAAAGCCCCAACAATTAAAGTAATTCCCTCAAGAGCAAGCAGTGTGACAGTGTTGAGGAAAAACTCCCCTCTTGGGAAGAAACCTGGGACAGACCCAGGCTCTTGGTAGGAGGTGTCTGACGGGCCGGTTGGGGGGGTGATGAACAGTGGTGATAATAGTCACATTAATAATAACATGACAGACTTTGGTTCTAACTAAGTGATGGAGGCAGCGGTAGAATCTCTCGTGTTCTGAGAGGTTAGATGGATTTGTCTGCTGTGGACGGATATTCGACACCTAATAACAATAACAGTCTGTGGTTATCAAAGACTAAGATTGACACTGTTATAGATCGACCTGTGATCAGGAATTATTGATACCACAGTCAGCTAGTTTCCATTCAGTGTTACATCTGAAAAGACCTGAACACAAAGAGTCAGACAGCATCCCACTCTCCAGCTGTCTTTAGCCAAACTGTCCTCAGGCCCAGAAGATCATTTCAGAGTTATTGTAGTTTGACAGTGTGATATTGGTACTTTTACTTTAGTTTATTATACTTAATGTCCATGTATAAAAACATCCATGTCCTACAGAGAGAAGAGCTGTATTACACCACATTTAGTCACTAGTTCATTTCCAGAGAAGGATCTGAATACTTCCTCCAACGCTGCTTTGACTTTCTATGCAAACACAGAATGATTTGAATGTTGTAACAAACTCCTGAGAGGAACTGCTGCAAGCAGCGTGAACATCTACTTTAGGGGTCAACTCATTATCAGCCTGGCCAATTATCAGGGCAGATAACTGTCAATTTGCATTCAGGGTCCCCCCAGTGTATTACAAGTCTCTTGGAACCATTGTTTGATTTTAAACTACAGTTAAACTACAGACACCTCGGTGGGAAACTTTGGCTCTACATTATAAACTGCAGTAAAAGTACTAACATTGTACTCACTGTACTCCACTACAAGTTAAAGTCCTGCATTCAGACCTTACTGCAGTAAAGGTACTAGCAGTGAGAGATGAAGCAGGCGGTGCAGTGTGAGGAAGAAGGTCTCTACCTATCAGCTGGCCCTTCATCCAGCCCATAATAACCTACCTGTACCCTTGCTGCTGCTGCTGTTTCTCTGTCTCCTCTTCTGTTTGGAAGCAGCTCTACATCATCTGTCCTCTGATATGAAAACAGCTGAGTTATGATCATATTGATTTTGATCAAGAGCTGCAGACCGACTTGCCTCCTGACTGGAGGTTTCTATCCTTCTGTCAACTATTTTAGAGTGCACGTGATGTTCCTGGGCGTGCACATCCACACAGGCACGCTCTCTGCTGCTCCTCCGTGGAGGTCAGACAATAATAATAAACCACTTTGATAGTAGTGAACGACGGGATTTACTTGTACATGTACAAAAGCTATTGGGATTTGACCAAAACAATGATAACTTGCTTTTATCTTGAGCACTGTGACTCGAGAAATGTCCCGAAGCGACTGAGAACAACTGTAAATGAGTTGAGCTGCTCTACAATCTGTCCCTATCTTCCTCTGGTTGGGAATCACTGGCCCGGTATAATGTAGAGAGGGAGAGAGCCCTCTGCTGGCAAGATCTGGGCTAACATCCTAGAGACACACCTGGTAACAGAATACAGGTATAACACCATCACACATCCTAGAGACACACCTGGTAACAGAATACAGGTAAGAGACAGGAATAACCCATCACACATCCTAGAGACACACCTGGTAACAGAATACAGGTAAGAGACAGGAATAACACCATCACACATCCTAGAGACACACCTGGTAACAGAATACAGGTAAGAGACAGGAATAACACCATCACACATCCTAGAGACACACCTGGTAACAGAATACAGGTAAGAGACAGGAATAACACCATCACACATCCTAGAGACACACCTGGTAACAGAATACAGGTAAGAGACAGGAATAACACCATCACACATCCTAGAGACACACCTGGTAACAGAATACAGGTAAGAGACAAAGTCATCATGTGTTTGACACTTTATGTTTCTCTGAATTAAAGAATGTTTCTGTTTCTTCTTGTTCAAAGCAAGAACACAACTAATAGAAACAGAAAATGCTGAGTCATGCTGCTAACCACCAACTCAAGTTTTAAATAGTTAAAGAAAAGATTCAAACTCTTTTTGTTAGTTCATCATTTTCACAACTTTATTAAATTAATAAGAACAAACAATTTGTATTCAAATTCACTCTTAAACAACTCTTATTTCTTACTAAAATATATTAAGTTTATGACCAAACGTGACAAATAAAAATCCTCAAATCTTCATCTTGAAGAAGCTGGAATCTGTAAATATTTGATGAATATA